>NC_065512.1:3011609-3118540 GCF_006386435.1 Epinephelus moara
ACATGCTATACTATGACTTTTTTTCATGGTTTTGGATGACATACTATACTATGACGTTATTTCATGATTTTGGATGACATTCTATACTATGACTTTTTTTCATGGTTTTTGACGACATACTATACTATATACTATACTATTCCTCCCTCCCTCCTTCACTTGTTACTCCTCCCACCTCTGACCATTACGCTTTGTCGTTTAAAACCATGAAAAAAATTNGTTTTGGATGACATACTATACTATGACGTTATTTCATGATTTTGGATGACATTCTATACTATGACTTTTTTTCATGGTTTTTGACGACATACTATACTATATACTATACTATTCCTCCCTCCCTCCTTCACTTGTTACTCCTCCCACCTCTGACCATTACGCTTTGTCGTTTAAAACCATGAAAAAAATTCATAGTAAAGTATGTAGTCAAAAACCATGGAAAAAAGTCATAGTATAATAGTATGTTGTCAAAAACCATAGAAGAAAGTCATAGTATAGTATGTCGTCCAAAATCATGAAAAAAAGTCATAGTATAGTATGTTGTTCAACACCATGGAAAAAAGTCATAGTATAGTATGTCAGCACAAGCCATGTTTACAAGCTGCAACATCTTCGGGTTTCCAGTGGATCTTCCTCTTCATTTGTTTTTGGACACTGCAGTGCTGTACTATTTCACAAGATGCGTAACAGCACCCCCTACTTAAAAGAATGACAACACGGATTGCCGGAATATCTCGTCAATGGCGGGGAAGTGTTGTGTCATAAATGGCGCAATGTCTTGTCAATGGCGGGGAAAGTATTTAAAATTTCATTAAAAAGACGTAGTACAGCATGTCAATAAAAATGTCATCAAAAACAATTTTAAAAAAAAATCATAGTTTAGCAAGATGTGTAACAGCACCATCTACTTATAAGAGTGAAAACACAGATTGCCGGAATATCATGTCAATGGTGGGGAAAGTCTTAAAATGTCATAAAAAAGTCATAGTAAGGCGTCAAAAATGTCATAAAAAGCTCATAGTATATCATGTCATTAAAAATGTCATAAAAAGTCATAGTTTAGTATTTCATTAACACTTTGCCCACCAGAGTGTTATTTTGAAGTTTCCAGCCACCACCAGCATTTTTGATCATATTCACTAATCTTTAAAGACCCACAAAATAAGTTGTTCCATAAATATGTAAACAGTGTATACATGAAACGAAAGAAGAGACCTTCTGTTCTTAAACACAAAACATCTTTATTGTATCTCATTCCATTTCCTTTATATCAACACTTGTATTTGTGCATTTTCATAAAAACATTTCACACAAAAAGCTGAGAAAAATGCATTTTTGTCAGACATTTTTGAGAACACACTCAACTTCACATTTATATTTTTTTTTTCATTTTCCCACATCAGTTTGAATTGTATAAATGAAAGTAAGAATAATGATATTTTGTCTCCCGCTCCTCTCTGGTCATATCTGTGTGTCACTGTCACCCTCATGGAGATCCTGTTTCATCCCACCAAACTTGCTGACGCCAGCATTTTCGTGCAGTTAACAAGCTGCAACATCTTCTTTGGGTTTCCAGCGGATCTTCTTTGTCGTTTGTTTTTGGGCACTGCAGTGCTGTTCTATTTCACAAGATGTGTAACAGTGCCCCCTATCTCATAAGAGTGAAAATGCGGATCGTCGGTATTTCTCGTCGATAGCGGGGAAGTGTTGTGTCAAAAATGACACTATATCTCGTCAATGGCAGGAAAAGTTTTTATAATTTCATAAAAAGGACATAGTACAGCATGTCATTAACAATGTCAAAAACGTCATAATAAAAAAGTAGTCCAAAAGTATGAAAAAAAAGTCATAGTATAGTATGTCGTCCAAAAGTATGAAAAAAAAGTCATAGTATAGTATGTAGTCCAAAATCGGTAAAAATAAAAGGTCATAGTATAGCATGTAGTCCAAAATCGGTAAGAAAAAAAGTCATAGTATAGTATGTCGTCCAAAACCATGGAAAAAAGTCATAGTATAGCATGTCGTCCAAAACCATGGAAAAAAGTCATAGTATAGTATGTCATCCAAAAGTATGAAAAAAAGAAAGTCATAGTATAGCATGTCGTCCAAAACCATGGAAAAAAAGTCATAGTATAGCATGTCATCCAAAAGTATGAAAAAAAAAAAGTCATAGTATAGTATGTCATCCAAAAGTATGAAAAAAAAAGTCATAGTATAGCATGTCGTCCAAAAGTATGAAAAAAAAGTCATAGTATAGTATGTCATCCAAAAGTATGAAAAAAAAAAAAGTCATAGTATAGTATGTCATCCAAAAGTATGAAAATAGTTATAGTACAGTATGTCATATGTCATATGGATTAGAGCACACAGAGGTAGCAGGCTTCACTCTGATTTTTAAGTAGCAGATAGTTTTTTGATGCTGTATTCATGTTCTGAATGTCACATACTGAACCTTTAAGATCAACATTCAACTCATTCATATTTTCAGGTGTTTTACATGAAATCTTTTCCTTGTTTTTTTTGCAGAAATATTAAGTGAACAGTACAGACCCAGTCGCCAATGTGAATACAAGCTTGCAGTATATTTGTTCCGTTTCACCTTCCTCCCTCCCTCCTTCACTCGTTACTCCTCCCACCTCTGACCATTACGCTTTGGAAGAGATTACATGTCACTTCAGCACAACACAATACAGCCCCGCTCTCCCAAAACCACAAGCACTGGAGCCCCGCGGCCAGACCAGCTCTTCTCATGGCATGATTCAATATTCCTGAAAAACTTCTTTCCCTTCCTCTCCCTCCATCTCTCCATCCCCCCCCCCTCCCCTTCCCTCTCTCCCTCTCTCCTGGCAGCGCTGTGAGTGCACTGCAGTAAAATGAAAAGTTTTCTTTTAAACGTAAATCAAGGCAAATTACGGCGCAGAACTATGAAAGAATTATAGAACATGAAATATTCATCTTCTCCTTAATGAGCTCTGGTCCTCCAGGGCCCCTGACTCTCTCCCTCTCTGTGTTTTGGTGGGGGTGCGGGTGCGGGTGGAGGAGGGTGTCTCTGGTGTATGACCACCAGAGACACCATTAACACAGAGGTAAATATGTAATGAAGGAAAAATCACTTTTCTGTTAGTTTTGTGCATGACTTCACCTCTCCTGTTAATCAGTGTGTTTTTTATTTTCTCCTTCTGTCTGCCTGTCTGTCTCTCTGTCTTACTGTCTGTCTGTCTCAGTCTTGTATTTGAATATGTGTGTGTGTGTGTGTGTGTGTGTGTGTGTGTGTGTGTGTGTGTGTGTGTGTGTAGTTGCGATTCATGAGGACTGGATCCAGGCTAGGGGAGTAGATGAGTCACTGCACCGTTCCTTTTTATAAAATAATGTTTCTTTGATGAAAAGCTGTATACACGTAATGTTATTGAGGCTAGCTGGGAGTGCAGCTCTGTGTGTGTGTGTGTGTGTTTGTTTGGTAATAATGTGTGTATATGTGTGTGTGCATGCACTTGTGTTGTTGCATATTTTTTTCGTTCGAACTGTGTGTGGTATTCATTCCATTTATCTGCAATTAAACAATTAACTTAATTGTGGTTTGCCAAAAAAGCCCAAACTCCACCCTGCACCAGTGAATAAGAGGCCACCGGGATGCACTGAGGACTGCGGAGGGAGGGAGGAGACACAGAGACAGAAACACAGAGACAGAGACAGCTACTTCCCTCAAAGTGGAGAAATCAACAATACAAATAAATAGTTGGAGCACTGACAATCTTTCCCCAAATATGAAATGAATTCCAATAGATTTTGGGAGAAACAGCAGCAAATTATTTATTGTCACGATGACAGAGAGGAGGGACTTCATGTTTATGACCTTCAATACATTTTTCTATTGATAATTTATTATGCTATTGAACTATTTGATATTGTAATTGGCAACTGTATCTTCTTTCATAACTTTAATTTAAGGTAAAACCTGTGCATTTGTCTGGGACTATTTTCAGCGGCGGATTGATACACATTTGGTGTTCTAGTATTTACCATATACTGTATAACATAATGGACATAGCTACAGCTTTTTGGAGCCAGAAGTGACTATATGTCGGTCTGTGGGGATTGACTCACTCTTGGAGCCGGCCTCAAGTGGCCATTAGTGGAACGGCAGTTTTTGATACTTGGGCTGTTGTTTCATTTACTGACATTATTTTGAATAAAATTATTTTGAATCAACTCAGTTTTGTGAAATGTTGTCCTCTCTGTCAAATGTTTGTCATGCTCTGACAATAAATAATAGTTTAAACTAGGGATGCACGATAATATCAACACGTCATCGGTATCGGTCAACATGCTTTTACTTATTTTGCATGATGAATGAATATTACATAAACTGAAAAGTATTGTATTTATTGCCCCAATCTGCTGGTGGGCCATTACAATAAGAGTGTGCATGTATAATATGATGTTAATTCCACTACAGAAGAGACTTGATCATCATTAAAATTAGCTGGGGGAAGGAGTGGAGATATCGGTATCGGCCAAATAAGTTGATATACAACGACATATCGGATATTGACAAAAAATCCAATACCGTGCATCCCTAGTTTGAACCACAATTAACTGTATGATTTTAAGCTGTTACTCAGGAGCAAAAAATTTGCCTTTAAATTTGAAAGAATTTGAATTTTTTTAGCGCGCTAATTATCAATATCGATTGATATGAAATTTTTTTATCATGATAACATTTAAAGCACCATCATCCATTCCCAAAACAAAAGCATATTATTTTTGTGTACTGTCACACCCTTATGTCACCCAGTGCAACATGCGGCTCATTGATTTTTTTTTTTATGGCGCAGAGGAATGAGATCAGGATTTAACTTCACACACACACACAACACTTGTAGATACTATATAGATTTGTTAGATGGTCAGGGTGATTTTTCAGCCTGTGCAGAATCATGTGATCTTTTAAAGGGGCACTACGCTTATTCTACACATCAAGCTCAGTTTACTCATCGGGGGAAGCACCACTCTGCTGGTTGTGTAATGGCTCTGGTGGGAACTTTCCAAACTCTGAGAAAGTAATACCTGATGATGTCATCAGGGTTTTCTTGGCTTGAACATCTGCGTTACAAAATCAAGGAGTGGAGGTTAAAATATGTGGGCATGTGCCAGGCGGTGAGGGTCTAATGATGACACTATTGAGTTGCATTATGGGAAGTGCAGCAGCTTCAGAGCTTGGCACATAAAGGGACTACTGTAAGAGTCAGAAAATCTTGGCCTCTGTTGCACTAATTTGACCACTCTTGCTTTAACCTGCCTTGGAGCTATTTGTTGCTGCTTTGGTTATAAGTGTCTTCAGTTTGTGATGCCAGTCGAGCACCTTTGGATTGATGTGAGACACAAGAAGAGAGAGGAAGAGGAGGAGGAAGGGCACAGTGGTTGTTGCGTCTTGTTCTAGTCCACCACTCCTGGGGTCTCAGCCTCGGTGAGCGGTCACACACATACACACACACACACATACATAAACAACCCCTTGACTTGCAGCAGAAATCAATTTAGCAAAAACAATAAAGAAATTATTTATAAGGGCAGACTCTGCCAAATTAGCTGTGGGACGCACTTAACTGCTAAAGCCGTATGAATAAGAGCTGTGGAGCGAGCACCAGGGCCGTGTCACTCATGAAGAAATGTGATGCTGCTGAGGTTACTGACACACACGCACACACGCACACACACACACACACACAACACACACACACACACACACCAAGCACCTGCAGACTTAATAGACACACAGTCAGAGACCTCCCAGAGCCCCCAACATGCAGAAATGGCTCACGCTACTGTACACGCAGTCCGGTCCAAACACACATCACTGCTGTGTGGATTAACTGTGCAGCTCCATCTCAGCACCACATCCATTTTTCATGTGTATTCTGTGGTTGGTTGCTTCAGTTTTCGAGACCCTCTTATTGTCCACAACACAAAGGAGTGCTCACATTACCAACTATCAGTGTGAGATGTTGTGTACGTGCATGTGTGGCAGATGGGACACATGTGTGGTCTGTGGTGGCAGGCTGGCTGGAGCCTGAGGTTTGGTGGGGGGCTTCATCTGGGATGGAGGGGGGCGTCTGAAGACAGCAATGCACATATTTATACACACACACACACACCTCATTTTCCCATTAATAAATCACCAGTGTTTCACCACAGTTCATCTCCGTGCGTCTCTCGAGGTGGGTGGGGGGTGGTGGAGGGGTTACAACATGGGCGTTTTGAGGGTAAACTTTATTTTTAGTCTTTGCTGAGAGTGTGAGAGGAGCAGAGGAATGTGTTAATGGTGCCACCACAGCTTCCTCCCAGTCTTCCCATCAGCCTTTAATACACAGCTCTGAATGGGAAGAGAAAAGATTGCTCCGTGGTGGAGTTGGAGGTGGGCGGAGCCGCAAACTACAGCAGAGGATTCGTGTCAAGATGCTAAATGGGAAGTTTCAGCATTTGTCTGTTTTTGATTTATAGCATATGGTATATGCTATATGTGGGATATAATAGCTGTGTGTTGGGGGATGGGGGGGGACTGGTGGTTAGACAGACTATCTCTCAACTGGAAGACCCGGGCTCAGTCTGAAGCGTGTTTGAGAGAGCAGTGCATTGTCAGATTGTGTGGCTGGACCCTGACCTTTGACCTTTTTACAGTGCAGTCAGCTGGTAGTCGTAACAGGAGCCGTGTTTTTATGCACAGTGTGAAGTGTCGCATCAGTAAAAGCTGCA
This sequence comes from Epinephelus moara, assembly GCF_006386435.1. Classification (NCBI taxonomy): domain Eukaryota; kingdom Metazoa; phylum Chordata; class Actinopteri; order Perciformes; family Serranidae; genus Epinephelus; species Epinephelus moara. The sequence goes on from NC_065512.1 coordinate 3,018,363, forward strand.
TGAAACGGCAAAGTTTAATCAAATGCTTGCTTGAGTATTTTTTGTCAAAAAAAAATTGGCTTTGCTGAAAAAGTTCTGATATAGCGAACATTTAATTCACATAAATGATCAGCTGTTTTCTTCCCCGATATTCTCCTTACAACATAATTTGTCTTTGTCTCTAGAAGCGTGACGAATCTGACACGACAGAACAATTAGGGCTGGGCAATATGGCTTAAAAATAATATCGCAATTTTTTAGGCTATATCACAATACACAATATATCTAAATATTTCGAAACCTCCTCTAGTGTACTGTAGACTACTAAAATACAAAATTATTAAAGTACAGACTACAGTTACTACAGTTACAGTAAAGTTTAAAAAAAGTAGCTTCTGTCATAATAAAGTTAAATAGTACTGTTAAAATAAAATTAAATAAAGCAGGACCACTGGTGCTTTTATTCTGAAGCACCCGGCTTGTCTTAGGCCGGAAGTGTTAAAGTTTTTGCTGTGAACTTGAGGCTTCGGGTCAGTTAGCTGTTAGCAGTTTGGACAAAGTTAAACTGTGCCTTTATACGTGATGATTTATTCACTGTGAGCTGTAAACAAACAACTTACAGTTCTCCAGTTTATATATTAATAGTATTTGCAGGTCACACTGGTGCTCCATGGTCACAAAATGTGACTAAGTAGTTGTGGTCTGCAGATACAAAGACAGGCTTCCTCTCTCACGGTATTGTTAATCTCATGAAGTTAAAACTGTTACTGTGGTTTCATTACGTGATGATTTATTTACTGTAAGGTGAAAAAAACAAACGGCCCTCCAGTTTATATACTATTATCATTTGCAAGTCGCAGTGGTGCTCCATGGTCTCAAAATATGACTAAATAATAGCAGTCTGGAGATAAATGCTTCGCCCTGCTCACACACTTTTGCTCGGGAAAAAGTGATCCAGATAGGGAGGAGTGTAAATTTGAACATCTGCCATCCAATCCATCTTTGTAGCCCTTTAACAAACAGGTTTTTTTTACGGCCAAACTAATCACCTGACCTCAGTCCAAATGAACGTGTTACTTGCTAATACCAGACTTCAGGCAAAAAAAACCTCTGACACAAGCAGGCAGTGAAGGTGGCTGCAGTAGAGGCCAAGAGGAGGTTATTAGGGACCTTTTTTTGTTGAGTTTATTTTGACTTGTCCAACTTCATTTCATCTCAAAATTGGGGAACTGTGTATAAAACCTCCAACTATCTAATGTGCTGGGGTTCAGAGACAGCTAAACAAAAAAGTCTTCTCTTTAAGTGAGTGAAAAGACAGTTTGTCATATTTTTCCGTGGTGTCTGCTACTTAAAATCAATAACAGATAAGGTATTATCTGTGCAGCCTGAGTGTGATAAAGACAGCCGGACAGATAGACAGGGTTCAGTGTGTGTGTGTCAGAGTGGGAGGGTTACAGTAATGACAGAGGACGACAGGTCAGAGTGTTTCCTGCATCGATCTCCCTCAGCCCTCCTTCAGCCTCTGCCTTCATCCTCACAAACTAATGGGGCATTTCCTCCAGTGCCACACCACCCAGCAACTCTGTTTACGCTTCGTTCCACTGGGGCACGCACTCACACACAAACACATGTGCACACACAACTAGATCAAACAGTACAGTACGTTCTCATACCTAATGAATATAATGAGGAATTAATAACGACGGGTGTGGTCTCTGAGGGCGGAGAGATACAGTTACATGCTTTTTAGCTTTTAAAGGGACTATGTTCAATATCATCACTGTAACGAAGTACATTAATGTGCTTTTAGGTGGTGATTATTGCTGATATTATAAAGGAGCTGTTGAACATATTTAGCAACATGATGCGACAGATGACAGATAATTAGCTCAGCAGAGCAGACTGGAAACACTTAGCCTCTGTGGGTCTTATGGTAACACAGTCCGCCTAGCAGCACCTGTAAAGCTCACTCATTAACACGTCTCGTTTGTTTATCCGTACAAAACTACAAGTGTAAAGATCATAAGTTGTGGTTTTACTGGTAGTTATGTGTTGGACAGTTTCTTGACATGGATCGGTCGCCAGGAAAAGCTGCAGAGTGTCCAGGAAGTTGTTGCTTCCAGCCAAGAAGCACTCTGGCACATTAACAACGAGTTTTCATTATTTCGCTTTGTACGGAATTTTTGTATAAAATGGAAAATTTGCTTTTGTACACTGATCCAAAAACAAAACAGGGGTTGAGAAGATCTGGTAAAAACACATTTCTCAGGGTACTGGTACATGGTGGGGAAGACGGACAAGGTGTTTACAGTCAATTTCAGCAGATGTAAATATTGTTAGATGAGGTGACGTGTGCAGGAAATCTGTTTTTAATGCCTGAACCGGACGTGCATTTTAACACCAGGTGTTGCAGCCATCTGGACGTGAAGATATGAGGTGCATGTTCGCACCAGCAGTAAACATGCCTGGTTCTTACCTGTGTGTCCTGTGGCAGGTGGAGGACGGTGTGCAGCCTCTCCGAGTGATGGTGTCTGGACTCCTCCTCGTACGCCAGGTCTCTCTCAGCCTGCGGCAGCGTCAGGAACCTCCGGATGGTGCACAGGTTCTCCCACAGAGTGCGGTTCTCTGGGCTCGGGTTCTCCTTCCACCGGAGCAGCTCACACAGCCAGCCCTGGAGAGGAGGCGGAGGCAGACGAGGAGAAGGAAGGTGGGGGTTAAAAAGAGCTGGTGTTGAAGGAATACTGTACTTCCATAGTTTGAGAAATATGCCTTTTTGCTTTTTGCTGAGAGTTAGATGAGAAGATAGATTCACACTCACATGTCTGTACAGTAAATGTAAGGCTACAGCCAGTTAGCTTAGCTTAGCATAAAGACTGAAAACAAGGGGAATCAGGTAGCCTGGTTCTTTCCAAAGGTACAAACATCCACGTACCTGCACCTCAAAACAACAAGCTTATGTCTCATTTGTGCAGGATACATTTTTAGCCAATGTAGGGGTGGGCAATATATTGATTATACCCTATGTATCACCGCTTGTGCCATTTGAGACCATTTAGTCATTTTTTTGCGACCACGGAGCACCGGTGCGACTTGAAAGTATGATTAACATATAAGCTGGAGAGCTGTTAAGTTAATTTCCTCCTCACATTTACTAGCACTGCTGTAACAGTTTAACTTTCTGCTAAGTACTAACGGATCACTGTTGACCAGAAGCTTTAAGCTCACAACGAGAACATTAACACTTCCTGCCCGAGACGAACCGGGTGCTTCAGAATAAAAGCACCAGTGGTTTCGCTTTGATTTAATTTAATATATCAATACTTTTTTTAACTTAAATATATATATATATGTATATATAACTGTACTTTAGTTTAATTTTTTTTTTTTTATAACAGTACGTTATTTAATTTTACTGTAACTGTGGGTGGTCTATTGTAGTTTTAAAATATTGTATTATATACTGTGTATCACCTTAAAGCCTCAATATATCATAATATTTTTTTATAGGTCATATTAACCAGCCCTAGCACGGTGCTGTGCTTTGCTGTAGCCTTTACATCACTGGGAGGTTGCCAGGCAACCACCGGAAACTTGAGCCAGGCTAGCTGTTTCCCCCTGTTTCCAGCCTTTATGCTAAGCTAAGCTAACCTGAACGTGATACGATCTTACTCTCAGCAAGAAAGCATGTAAGTGTATTTCTCAAGACTTCAGACTATTCTGTCTCATAAATAGAATCTGAAGGAGCGGATTCTGTCCCCCCTTTAAAGACTACAACAGTGGGCCCTCCTTGTATTTCCTGTTTTATGAACCATTTTATGGGCTTCCTCCAGCTGTGGAGCCCAAGAATCAACACATCTCACCTACTAGCAATGACACAGGGTGAAGGAGGAGGATGACGAGGACCACGAGAGGAAGGAGCAGTAGAAGTAGTGAGGGATACATGAGGAGCAGGATGGCAGAAGACAGATAAAGAAAAATGTGAGTGCAGGGAGGTAGAGTGCAAAGAGTTGAAAAAGTTGGAAACGTGCAGAGTGTGTGAGGTAAATGCAGGAGAGAAAGATGGGGGAAGGAGAGACGGAGAAGATTCAATTATATCTGCTAGACTGGTTCAGTTTGTGACACCAGCTGTTGTGTTCAACCAGCCACCTCGGGCAGCATGCACCGCTAATAGCCTGATCATCGCTCCCTTCCTCTCTCTCTGTCCTTGTGGCCAGCTGCAGCAGATGGGTGCACTGAGCCGTGACCCTCAGCCACCCCCAGACCCACCAACCTGGGGGACCTCGCTAACTGCACACACACACACACACACACACACACACACATGCATGTACTGTATACATGATGCATACATCGCTACATCTTCTCACGCTTACACAAGTGAATCCTGTGTGTTTTGTTCTCTTTAAAAATATATATTTAAGATCTTTGAGTTCTTTTATAAACAGTTCTTGTTTATATATCTACGACAGTGGGTGCAAGTAAAGCATTGTCCTTATTATCCTCCTCCTTCACCTGATGCCACTGCTACAGTAAGACACTGAGAAGCTTTCTAAGGGGTTGAGTGTAGTGCTTGCATCTGTGTGCAAGTACACCAGTTCTGATCTGACTTAAAGGAATACTTCATCCCTGAAATTGCTATTTGTATGTCAGTTATTCACCCTGTGTTCTGTTGAATTTGTGAAGAGAACTTTGCTTTTCTCACATGCCTGCGCAGTGAATAAATCCAAAAACTGAGAAAACTGATGATGAATTGAGGTCATAGGGGTCCAGGGTTAACAGTAGCAGAACTATGTCAAGAAATCCGTTTTGAAATTCTGACAACTCGTGCAGTTTAATCCAAGTTTTATGTATCTAGCAGTGTGTTCAGTGCTGCCAAAACAGTCGGTCCTTTTTGACAGGGAACTGAACAGAAGGTGAAACTTGTCTACGCTCTCCTCACAGCCAGAATCCACCGACAAAAACTGTACTTTTACCTCTCTGAACACAGGAGCTGCTGGTCTACCACTGCCTTGATCAGTTAGTTCAGGGGTCAGTGACCAATACTATCAAAAGAGCCATTTTTGACCAAGAATAATAAAAACAATCTGCATGAAGCCCCAGAATATACAGTATTTGAGGCTTTTAATTAAACCTATTAAGTCTAAGTTAGCCTGTAGTAACAGTCTAAATGAGCTTTCATGTTTTACCACAAGGCTGCTGCTCTGCAGGATGCTATTAATAATTATTTACCACTTTAACTTTGCAGAGCTGGCAGTGAACACAAACAAAAATGTCCACGCATTACTAAATTCTCTATTTTATTCCAAGACTTTTACTTTTTGGATTTGGCAACCATAGCTAGAAGACTCGAGACGAGCCACTGCTATCGAGGTTCACAAAATTTTAAGGAAAATCTCCCAGGCAGTAGATTAATTGTTGAAATGTCAAAACGATTTTTTTTTTATTTGTATAGAGGCTTCACATTTATACAATTGGAGGATGTAAGAATTTCTTTAGGCCTACAACACTGATATCTAAAAATTAAAATGTTAAAAAAGAAAGAGCCATTTGCAGGTTGCCGACCCCTGAGGGAGTGGATTGTGTTAATTTTTGATTCTGTCATTTTAAAGGGTTAGTTTGGACTCACTGCAGTCACACGACAACAGCAACAACAACAGTTTCTGTTTTTGGTTTCTTAGTTCACCGTGGAGGCATCTGAGAAGGTTTCTTCACTAATACAACTTAACACAGGTGTGGTACAGGTATACACAGGTATACAAGTGATAATCTGGAGAGTGTAGTATTCCTTTAAACAGAGCCATCAGTAATGTTATTATTATTTTAATGACATGTTGATTAATTATGGGATGCTCTGTAGCAGTTAGCAGCAGCTCACTGTGCATGTGTGTCTTTTTGTGACAATGCGCATCAAAAAGCTACGTTTCAAAATAGCTATTGTTTCCAGTCATTTCTAGAGATATTAATCAAAAATTGCAAACATTAAAATAGTTTCAGTGCCGCAGGACATCACATTATCAGAGCTCTGAGGAAACACAACTATCAGAAGTGTCCATCATCCGCGAGTGACAGATGACAGAGTGTGTACACTGTGGCAGCGCTCCAGCTGAGGTCTCTGCAGAGTGTTTTGGCTCTGAAGCCCTGTTTTTCTTTGTATTGTTGTTTTTATGAGGGTTTTAAAGCTGCTCTGATTTACATATTTATCAAGCAGTAATATGTAAATGGCTTGACTTTCTCTGGGGATAAAAAAAGCTCCTTCATTCAGAAGTTACTGCCTGCTCCTTTGATGTAAGACTTTTGTGGTTTCTAGTCCCCAGGGTTCCCTCACCTGGCTCTTGTTGGCAGCCACCTTAGCGAACAGAGCTTGGGACACCTTGGCTCTCTTCATCTCCTGCTGAATTTCGTCATAGATGCCTGACGTTATGTTGACCAGCGACTCCAGCTTCAGTGGGAGGTCAGGAGCCGGGCCGGACGGCTTCGGCTGGAAGAGAGGATCAGCGGGATGATGTTAGACACAGTAAATACAAATTGAAGTCCCTCTGAGCAGTTAATGTTTAACGAGGAGATGTTATCAGATCAGTTTGGATGACAGGAAATATCATAAAGGCATCTATCACTTAAGGATTCTGCTGCAACTCTAAATCTAAAACTAAGAGTTTCATCCATAAAAGCAAATGTTGTGTATATGTACATGAAGAAAGGTTATCAGCTGAAGATCAGGAGAGCTGCTCTGGGAACAGACATGCAGTGTTCCCTGTGTGTGCATCAGCGGCACATCTGCAGCGCACGTCTCCACATGAATTTTGTTTACAGATCAAAGTCATTAAGTCCTCCTCTTTTGTCTTTCTTTGTTGTTTCTGTTTGAATGAACATGTATTGGCTCTCAGAAAGCTTGTATACACAGTGTTTGAAGTCGTCCACAAGACATGTTCAGACCAGCTAGCTTACATTCCCCCAGTGTAAACGATGCTGAGATTATTTTACATAGACATAATAAGAATAGCACACAAATTCACCCACAGCCATGAATGGGCATCAGAGGGAACGTCTTATCACTGATGTTGCTGAACTGTTTTGTGCATGTGGAAAAAGAAATGTCCAAGTACTGTATAATGTCCTTTATGTTTACAGTGTGCTGCTTTGAAGCTGTTTTTCCTTTATAAATGGGATTTGTTGAAGGTTTTAAGACTTGGCGCATGACGTGCTGCCGTCTGCTCTGTGAGGGCGAGTTAAAGATTGGAGATAACTCACCGAGTTGGAGATCTTAGTCTTGTTCTTCCAGATGGAGGCCCAGGTATCAGGGGTTATCTGGTCGTCCAGGCCCCTCTCCCACACTTTCTATGCACACACACACACACACACACAGGGCACATGGCATGTTACAATCATTGTTTGCATCAGTGTGATTACACATGCAGTCACATTACAGATCTGGAAACCAACTAATGGCACCACTGACTACGGCAGCGTACCGGGGCCATTGTAGGTCAAAGAAACAAAAAACAGAGCCAGTGGAGAGGGTGATATTCAGAGAATAAAAACAAGAAGAAAAAATTATTTATTTATTTTCCATGATTATAAAGTCTTGTGAGCACTTGTGAGGAAAAACGGAGATATTCCCTGACTGCCAGAACGTCAGGTAAATTAGTATAACAGGCTACAGAGGGAGGACTCAACATTGGCTTATTATTCTTGAACTTAGTTGACTCATGCACAGGATGTGTGTCTCTGACTCTGATCTGTTTTGACGCTGCAAACAAGATAAAGGTACTTTTTAATCATATGGTATGGACTTGTACTGAGATTAAAACCTTCTGGGAAAATGTCATGCAACCCCTGGGAAAAGTTATTGGCTATACTGTTCACTGTGATCCAGCAATGTGTCCTTTGAATTATACTGTTAAAGGAATCTGGTCAAAACAACACACAAGTTTTAAGAGCTGCATGACAGCTAAAGACTGATAGCAACTAATCTGAGGGACGCAGATCAGCTGAAAGAGGGAGTGAGGCTTCAAACATTTGGAGATGATCTCAATGGAGGAAGCAGCGTCTCAACTTTCTGATGTTTATAATGAGGAACAACAACTGTGGAGGTCGTACTGGATACTTTTTGTAAAATACATATCTTTCCAAGAATCTAGAGACTCCAGGAGCAACATGAATGGACCAATATTTCTTTCTGTTTGTCTAGTTTATCCTGTCGATCCACAACTCACTGAGACGCACATAAACCCTCTGTAATTAGTACTCTTATTTTTTTTCTTACTCTGTTTAAACATCTTTGCAGGTATGCAACTTAAATATTCTGAGTTTTTTTTTCTTCCGTTTGTTGAGAAAATCAATATAAGTTCAAGTCAAAAAAAAATTAGTTGACTCATTATTTTTTTGTTTTTAAGATGTATAAAGCTGCTGAGTGCACACTGTGCATAAACTTAAGTAGGATAGCTGAACATGTCCACATCATATTTTAACACTGCAGATATTCTGTGAGATCATAAAGTCATACATTTGTGAGGAAAAGTGATGTATGAAGAGCAACAACGTCCACGTAAGGAGGAAGTCACGGTGGATTAAAGGGTCAAGCACAGAGGTCAACGCTGGCTTATTATTATGAGACTTAGTTAACTCGTTGGTTTTAGTTTTTAGGATGTATAAAGCTGTTAAATGCACACTGTACATAAACTTAAGCAGAACAGCTGAATAGGCCAGCTTGTGTCAATGTCATATTTCATCATTGCAGTTACTCTCTGAGATGAAATGTTAAATTTACCAGGAAGAAAAAATGTTTGGGTTTTTTTTGTCAAGGAACAACTTAAACCTCATCACCAGTGTTGTGCATAAAGTCTCTTGGTGAACAGAGAACTGTACACACCAGTTTGCAACTAACAAACCTGAACATGAGCGTCACTGACTCTCATTTTTAAAATAATTCTAGTTCATCTTTTGAGACTGTGAACTTGTTCAACTTGTAAACTATGAACACTAACTAGTTAATTTCAATCTGTGCAAACTGAACTTTGAGTGAGCTCATGTAAAGTGTGAAAGTGCTAAAGTTTGAAAATTAAAGTTGTGTCGAAGTCCGGGACGTTACTGGCAATCAGCTAAACGTCCTTCCTGGGCATCCTGGTCAAGTATTATGTTAAGACAAACAAGCCTATTCAGCTATTCTTCTAAAGTGTATGTACACTGTGCGTTCAGCAGCTTTTTACATCCTTAAAAACTGATGATAATTGAGCAACAAAGTCTAAAAGAAATTAGCAATCGTTGACTCACACAGGACACAAACCTCTGTCTCCTGGGTCAAAGTCCTGTGTCTGACCCATTCATCAACTACGACTTCCTCCCTACATAACTTTAACGCTCTTTAAACAAACTCACCAAACTTTACGGCCAATTATCTCAGAGAATTTCTGAGTTTTTTCCTGCAAATGTACGACTTTATAATCTTAGAGAATATCAGTTTTTACTTGTAAATTTACTGCTTCAACCTCAGAGAATATCCATTTTTTCTGTAAATTTATGAGTTAAACTTGGAAATTTTTCTTGGAATCTTACCCTTCTTCCCAGGCTCCATTTTTTTTTAATCTACAATGGTCTGAACATGCCGTTGTAACTGTCTCCATGGCACACTAACCTGTGAGAGGCGCGGAGGTCCGGAGTTGGAGGAATTCGAGGCGGGGAGGCCGACTGAAGGGTTCATGGTGCGTTCTCTCTCCTCCTGGTAGATGCGGTCCCTCTCGCTCTCCGGCAGGTTGAGAAAGTTCTGCATCGCTTTCAGATTCACCAGCAGAGACTGCGAGGCCGTACGAGGGTCCTCCTCCTTACGCAGGATCTCTGACAGCAAGCCCTGAACAGTGACGACACACACGGAGACACATTTAAACTGTGAACTTTACAAGACGCTTCATATGTTTTGTATGTAAAACCTTTAATTTAAGTAACTAAAGCTGTCAAATAAAATTAGCGGTGGAAAAAAAGTAGTTTTCCCTCTGAATTGTTGCAAATGAAAATACTTAAGTACAAATCTGACGTACTTCAGTGCAGCACTTGAGTAAATGTACTCAAGTAAAAACTTCAAATGAACATTAGATACACAGTAATTGCACAATACATACACTTATATACAGTCACACACACACGTGCAGAACTCACTCACACACACCTGGCCTCTACACCAACAGGTCTATGAGCCTCCTCCCATTACAATAATCTAATGGGGCGTGTGGTAACCAGTTTAGCACAGCCTGAATGCATCAGGTGTTTGTGCTGCTGCGAGGGCGGCGAAGGAGACTCAATGACCCAGAGAGCCACCCCGCCACGCTTCCGCTAATCCCACTGAAAATACCACGAGGTGGGTGAGAATTACCCTGCGTGAAAAATGACAGTCTATCAGTGATGTCAGGTTCCATTACAGCTATTATCTCTGCTCACCTGAGATGTGAAATATTATCTGATAAAATGACTTCACGCCACCACAGGGTGATATTAATATTCAGATTATCCCTGTCTCTGTCTATGCCATCTGACGCTACCCTCTCTTGTCCTTGCTCCTCCTCTTCCTCTGATCATTCTACCCCCACTCTCCCCCCGCTGTCTCCTAACCTGCTTGACCGCAGTCTGTCCTGTTTTCCTACCTGTGTGCGGTTGAAAGCCACACGGGCGAACACGGCCTGGGAGACACTAGCTCTCTTCAGCTCGTCTCTGACCTGCTGGTAGATTTCACAGGAGACCTCGGCGGCCGAGGGGTTGCTCCCGGGATGGTCGCCGCCGGCTTTTGACGAACCCCGAGGGATGGGCGGGTGGTTGAGGAACTGCTGGTTGATGGCCTGCGGGTGCTGGTGGGCCAGCAGGCGGCTAACGGCCAGTTGCTGGTTGATGAGGTGGGCCATGGCGAGCTGCTGACGCACCAGCTGTGGGGAGAGCTGAGGGGAGAGCAGCCCACCTGGCCCCAGCAGGGGCTGCAGGGCACCAGGCGGGGGCGGTGGTGGCGGAGGAGGCACCTGGCCCGTACGCAGAGGAGGGCTGTGGTGGAGGGGGCCGTGGGGCGAGGGCTGCTGCTGGGGAGGAGGAGGCTGCTGAGGAGGCTGGGAGGGCGCTTGTGGATCTCCAGATCCCGCCTTGAGGAGGGGACTGCCGGCTCCCAGGTGACTGAGCTGCGCCAGGCCGGCCAGGTGAGGCGGAGGTCTCTGGCCCAGCACACAGAAGTCAGCCATGTTGTCTCTCTCAACTGGAGAGGAGAAACAGTCTGGGGTCAAACCACCACCTTCACATCAGCAGACAGATGTGGACAAAAGGCCACATCCACACTTTGTTTTAAACACATAACAACTGCTACATTTACAACTACTGTCCACACTGTTCCACATATCAGTGTGGACGAGGCCTGAGATTAATATGAGTCCTTACTTTTGATGTCAGCAGCGTCTCGTCCAGACCACATCTTCTCCAGATAATCTACTGCTCAACCAAACACAGAGATTAGACCAGTTAGACTGTTCGGATGTACAATGCATTCGCCAAAGAAAACAAATATTTGCCCCGTTTTTCTAAATTAACGAGATTATCTCAGAATTATGAAAAAAAAAAAAATCTGCTCATTTTCCTGAATGAACCCAGCTGACACCAGGCGTCATTATGATGTCAGAATGATGGACGGACGTTAAATTTTAGTTGGAATGAAAATTGGGTTGACGATATTTTTTTAATGTTAGTGTTTCATTTTGTGCGAACGTTAACTTGATGTTTTGCAGACGTTGGGTTTTATTCGTCATATGTCACAACTAAATGTTATTCGATGTCGATGATGTTGGCGTTAGACGTTTGGAAGATGTTGGATTTTGGTTACTTAACACAATTTACAAGCAACAAAACATAAACATCTGTCGTCGGTATTCTACGTCAGTTGATGTTGGCTTTTAGACGTCCTGACATTTGAATCTTGGTCACACAACATCACAACCTAAATTCAATTAAATATGAACGCACAACCACGCTGGTGGCCAGCTTCTTTTCTTTTTCTTAACAAAATGTATTTTCTCAGTAATTAAAAAAAAGAAAACAAGCAGATATTTTTTCTATAAACCTTTGTCATTATTCTACGATAATAATCTTGTTAGTTTAGAAAAACAGCAGATTGTTTTTTGTTCTTTTTTTCAAGTGGCTGCATCAGGCTATCATAAGAAGGGAACATCCTGATGTTGATACACACACGACCAAACTAGTTGACAACAGTCACATCAAGGTCTATGTAATGAACTTTGAAGCTCGACTTTTGAGCCAACATTAATAAGAAGTCCTTGAAGGGCTCTGAAAATGGAAAATTGATCATTTCAACATTTCCGTGACGACTGGACGAACTCCAGCTGCTGATGGAGTGACCTTGAGTTGAGATTTGTCAGCTGCTGTGTCAAAGAACGACGACTGAAGCTCATGAACACATTTATGTAAAACTCAAGATTCAAAAAAGAAACTTTTGTTGTAAGTTGAGGAGTTATGCCCTTGATGTTCTAGCTATGATTGACAGGTGTAGCAGCCAATCAGAGAGCAGTGAGCTCAATGAAACTGCTGCCAGGTGAAGAACAGGACTAAACACTCCTCTCTCTGTCAGCAGCAGGCTCCACCATCACCCCACCCTCTGACTCTGTCTTCCTATTTTCCGTTCAGGCTCAGGGTTTAATGTGATGATTATAGTGCAGCTTCTCAGGAGGAGGAGGACGGGCTGACGGGGTCGACGAAGAGTCATTACAGATGATTAGTTTGAGGAAAGTCAGAGGAGCATGATGCTGAATATCTGCGCTGATCAGAGTCACTGTAAAGCTACAGTACAGTAGATACACACACCCCCACCCCTGTTACACAGAGACATATTTATTCCACCCTTCATGAGAGGTTGCATGTCTGAAGCTGGATTTATACTCGATGCCAGAGGTCACAGATACCCACAGCACAGGTTCTGATTTACAGTCTGGTGTCAGATTTCACCCTCTGAGAGCAGCACTGCAGTGAATGTGATCAAGCCACCACGCCTGAATTAGATTTCCAGTTAAATGTGTTTACATACTTTTATTTACTTTATGATATGGAGTGACGGGAGGCTGCGTACGCACCGCTTCGTCTCTTATACTGAACGGGAGATCGCTGCCATGCAGTCACTGTGTTTACGTTCATTTATTCATGGAGGGAGAGTGGTGATCGAGGCCAGCAGGAAATAGACATGTTGTTAAGTGCAGACGACGATTTTAACTTCTCAGTGTATCAACAATCTCCACTGGCATCACACTCTTGTAGAAAACACAAGCAATGTACTACTGCATGTGTAGTCACGTGACGCCGCCCATTCAAGTCTGCGACCTGGAACCAACATGGTGGAGAACTCAAACACTGAGAAACATGCCCTGTCTATCGTTTGGACACATTTTGGTTTTCGTGAAGACGTCGCCGAACAGAAATTAAATGTAAACACGGAAAAAATGTTTCAGTGACCAAAGGTAACACCACCAATCTGTTTCAGCACAATCATGTTACCAAATATGAACAGAGCACGGCTCAAAAAACAAAGATGACGGGAAAAGTGCCTCCACAAAGCAGCTCTCAATAACATGAGCATTTACAAAGGCTACACATCATGAAAAAGATTCAAGAAGATGGAAAGAAATAACTGACGCCATTTCCAACTACATCGCGAAGGATTTGGCTCCCAGAGCAACATTGGACACACCTTGTTAAATCCCTCAACAGAAGACACACTGTGCCATCGCGAAAATAATATTTGTTTACAAGAGATGCAAGTTATTTATTTTCTGTGTTTTCAGGGAACTTGCCTATTCCATTAAAACTAAAGTGTGACCTTTATCGGGAGACATTTTCATTTCAGTGCTTTAATTTAAATTGTTGTAAATATTCACTTAATAACCATTAACAGTTCATCTGCGTGTTTCCTTCAGTTACTTTAAAATCACAAAGCTAAGATATGCACTCTTTCATGAGAAAAAATATTCCAGCTTTAATAGTTGAGCATATTTAAAGTACAAACCTTGTCGGTGAACTATGAGGGCAAAAAACCCCAACAAAATAATCTGCTGCTGTAGTGAGCCAATCATACAGAAATAAAATGTCTCTGTCTATCTACAGTATTTTTTATTGACATTATTTTGATTATAACTGTTTTGATCTACCTCAGATTTGTAAAATGCTCTGTTGTTTATCTTCTGACAATAAATAAAAAGTTTGGTAACACTTTACTTGAAGGTATCTACATAACTATGACATGACACTGTCATGAACCTGTCATAAACATTATGTACATGTCATAAACGTTTATGACTACTGTCATTAAGTATCATTCGGTCTTTGTAATGACAAGTTGACATTGTTTGAGTTGTCTTGATTATGACAACTTGACATTAATCAAAGTGACATTACCAGAAGTTGTCTTTGTCATCACAAGTTGACATTAAATTTGTTAGGGATGTCCTTACTTATGATGTCCAACTTGACATTAACCAGGATGACATTATCAGAAGATGTCTTTATGTTAATGTCAAGTTGTCATAAGGACATCCCAAACAAATTTAATGTCAACTTGTCATGACAAAGACAACTTCTGGTAATGTCACTTTGATTAATGTCAACTTGTCATAATCAAGACAACCCAAACAATGTCAGCTTGTCATTACAAAAACCGAATGACACTTAATGACAGCAGCCCTAAACGTTTATGACATGTACATAATGTTTATGACAAGTTCATGACAGTGTCACGTCATAGTTATGACAGTGTCATGTCACCCTTATGTAGATACCTTCAAGTAAAGTGTTACCATATGTGCCACTTCTCATACATATTTGTATACAACCCAGCAGGAATGATCCTCACTGTTAACCTGTTTATACTATTGGCATTGTGTATTTTTGGATTTGCAACTTATTAATGTTTTATCATTGTATATTTGCATTTTTCCTAACTTGTCCTTCGGAAGAAATAAATGTCTTATCTTGTCTTATTGGGTCCGAACCCCTTCTGCTGGAAACCAACTGTCAGAGCATTTAAAGACACTGGACTACTGTCTGAACAGCTCACCTTTAATTTTTTTGTACTTCTTGTACCAGCGACCGAACTCCTGGCATTTGGCGGTGGAGACATTGGCGTAGTAGGAACTGTTCACTATGGAGGAAATCATACTCTGAGGACAGAAAGAGAGGGGAAAGATAATTAATAACCAACATAATATGAAATGCTTACACTCACGCAACCACCTCATGGCATGCTCACATAAACACACACACACACACAATAGAAATAGACAAACATTAATCATGATTGGAAGCCACCCATGGAAACTCGAGCCAGTGCAGCGCAGAGAGGGAATCTCCAGCCACACACACATATGCTTGCAATTGATGCTGCGATCAACACCCCCACCAGAGCTGCGTTTAAACACTGTACGCTCACACACACATAAATCTCACACAGCAGTCGTTATGAGACCAGGAGAGAGGGCGAAACATGCAGCTGGGGACTTGAACATGATTGAGGAGACAGTGCTTAATTTTGTGGGGTGGAGTTTGATTAAAATGTAGCAATAATCAATAAAAGGCATGTAGGATTAATTCTGAGTGTCTAAATCTCCCGAGGCCGACTCCAGTCATTAGTCAGGACATGTGAGGCCTCGTCAGGGAAGTGACACTTACAATAAACATTTTAAAAAGTAGATGTAAAGAATTAGTAAAGTGATAAACAGGTCAGTCAGCTGAGGAACATGAGGGGCTGTAATGTTGTTGTTGTTGTTGTTGTTGTTGTTGTTGTTGTGTAACAGTATCCAGCAGAGTTCAGACCAAGTCATTGTTTTGCAAGTCACAGGTTAGTCTCAAGCCTTTGACCTCAAGTCCCAACTCTTAAACTTTGAGTTTTGAGTCCTAAACAAGACCTAATGTGCTCTTCGCCAGATGTAACGTCATCTTAACAACAGAATAATAATATATTACATTCACAAAAATCCTAATATTTTTTTAAATGTTGTATTTATTTTTTAAAACAGCTGTGTTGCAAGACTTTGTGACTTCATCTCTAATTTGAATCCACATGTTTTGCGTACTGCATTTCATTTTCTATTGACGACCGCTTTGTTTTTGTGCACAGACGAAATCATCTTTAATAGCATTTTTAAAGAGGAATATAAAAATGATAGTTTGGAACAGGAGAAAACCAAGAAAAGGCTTAAAAGCCAACAAAAAAATTGTCGGAAATTAACATAATTAAATCAACGTAATTAATCACTGACATTATTAGAAACTGGATAACATCTCAATTTCAGTAACAAATAAATTTATTTCAAACTCAAAGTAATGAATACATATCAAATAAATCTGGACATCAAACTAACCGTAAAAAAAATCTAGGTGGGATTGAATTTCACTTCTTGAGCTCTCACATTTCCTCAATGAAAACCTAAAATTTTTAGATACACAGTGACATCACTTTGACTTCATGTACGGAGCCTCTACGCAAAATGGTGATCACAGATGGGCAGTATTTCTGTTACTTGTAGTTGAAGTACGTATTTTATTTACTTTAAAGTAAGTTGTAATTGGACATTACACAGGGCTGAAAATGTTCAAATATAATTTGTAACAAAACGTTAGTTCTTCATGGTTCTCTCCTGTAACTTGACAGGATGTTGGTTCAAACAAAGTGGATCTGATGATATAAGTGTTGACTCATTGGGACTGAATGAAGTTAATGGCTTTTTAAATAACAGACATTCTAATTTTTTGTCTTGAGGGAAAGTGTCAAGTATGTTTTAGTCAAAAGGCTCAAGTCCAGGCGAAGTCACGAGTCATTGGTGTTAAAATCCAAGTTGAGTTGAAGTCTTTTTTTATTCTGTCAAGTCTGAAGTCATCAAATTTGTGACTTGAATCTGATGCGAGTCCGAGTCATGTGACAGCTGCTGTATCCAGAGGTTGTTACCTGAGACAGAGGACACTCTTTGGCCAGAGTGCTTTGGTTCATTTCCTTCAGCAGCTCTTTGAGAGCGTTCCTGACGGTCGCGTGGTTCCACTGTTCACAGGGCAGATCCTCCAGCTTTGAGAAACTACAACACACACAGTCAGGTACATCTTCAGCTTAGCGAGTTGAGACATGAAACGATTAACCACAAAAAATGTTTAACAGTAAAATATTGGCATAAATATGCTTTCACTTTTCTGCCAAGGCTCTGATCTTCTGAAAATGTTGACGTTACATTTTTTTCATGTTTTTTTTCAGACTTATCGCGAAGCTTTGAAGAAATGGTCAGCAAATAGTCTCACAATAGAGACCTTTCAAAAACTAATACAGTGTTGTCCTTTTATGTGTTATATTTATTTCTGTATGTAATAAAATGGACATCATATTTGCACCTCTCTCTCTTGCCGGACCTGGTATCCTGCCCCACCCAGAGGATCATGAAGGAAATAAGCCTGTGACTTTCTTACATCATTTAATCCTCGACAGTTGTAGATGTGTGTGATAACTGTCCTCAGGTGGGGCAGTTTTATCTGTATTTTATGATGGTCAAATAAATTTATATGTGTATCATATATTAAGTAATTTTGCTATTGTCCAACTGTTGCCACATACGTCTTGAGGAAGTTCCAGGTGATGATTAGCCAAGTCATTTATAACCAAATTGTAAAACCACAACTTGTTCAACTTTTGTATGGATTAAACAAACTAGTTTTTAAACTCACTACCTCGTGGTTGTTTTCCACAGCAAACCAGTCAAGTTGCAGAATGGCAAGAAGTGTTTTTGCAGAACATTATGATGTCACAGTGAAGTTGATGTTTGACCTTTTGAATATAAAATGTCATCACTTCATCATTTTATCCTGTTAACATGAGTGTGAAGTTTTGTCATAATTTGCGTATGAATCACACACCAACCTTGAGCTTTGACTACCAAAATCTAGTCAATACATTGTTCAGTCCAAGCGGACATTTGTGCCAAATTTTAAAAAACCCTTCAAGGTGTTCTTGAGATATGGTGTTCATAAGAATGAGTCAGACAAAGTTACAGTTGAACTTTGACCTGTAATCACCAAAATCTAATCAGTTCATTGTTGGGTCAAAGCAGACGTTTGTGCCAAATTTGAAGAAATTCCCTCACAGTGTTCTTGAGATATGATGTTCATAAGAATGAGTCAGACAAGGTTACAGTTATCTTGACCTTTGACCTGTAATCACCAAAATTTTATCAGTTCATCCTTGAGTCAAAGTGGATGTTTGTGCCAAATTTGAAGAAATTCCCTCAAGGTGTTCTTGAGATATCGCCTTCATGAGAATGGGATGGACGGATGTTGCATTAATATGTGAGCTTTAAGGTGCTGGTAGATGAATGCTGCTGCCTTTAAACAGAGCCAGGCTAACTGTCTAGACTTTATGCTAAGCTAAGCTAACTGGCTGCAGCTTCATATTCACCACACAAACATGAGAGCTGTATTAATCTTCTCATCTAACTTCTCCTTTAATCCTAAATTAACCCCAAATTAAACCTTCACTCTGCTGATCTCTCAAACATCCTGCATTAACCTCAGACCCACCACTTCCTGTATCTTCCCACAATTTTCCTGCTTTTATTTCATTTCGACCTCAAATGAATCATTTCGACTCTGAGTGCAGAGCGTGCCAAAGCCCTGCCGTTGCCGTGGAGACACACATAAACATGTAAACAAACCTGGCTGGTATGTTCCAAGACAATAACAATAATAAGCATCTCATCTGGAGTTTATCTGTTTTTATCTGTCCATCAAGACCCTGCTGCACTTACTCAAGGGAACTAGGAGTTCCTGGCAGTCGGACTCTCCCTGACGGAGACAGATAATAGATAAATCCCCACCGGGCTGTTTAGTGTTTCAATATTACCACTTTTAAATGTGATAGATATGGGAAATTCTTGAACTGCAATCAGCTGCCATGACATCAGCGGACCAAGTGTCTGAATGAGTGAAACCGCACACAGTGACGTGTACAGTTTAAATGGCCTTAATGTGTGTATGAAATATGGACGTGCACTCCTTCCAGTGTTGTTTTCACAGAGATTTCTACTTTTCCACACACACACAGTGAACTCCAATGATTTTAAAACATGTCAGTAAAGGTGTCAGTCTGACCTTTGCAGCTGGATGCGTAGTGTGACCATGTGATAAACCTCCATCAACATGTCCGCTACTGTAGCTTCTGGTGCATCAGTCAGGAAGTGGATGGGCAGAGGGTTCCACCTGCCCACCTTGATGATGCCTGGAGGGAGACACGAGAGGTTTCTGTCAATTAAACTCTTATTCATTTCATTTCATTCAAAAAAGGCAGTCGAAGAGAACAACTTCAGAACAACCGGCAACTTAAAGGGATAGTTTGGAGTGTTTGAAGTGGGTTTTATGGGGTGCTTATCCATAGTCAGTATATTACCTACAGTAGATGTCAGTCAGCATGCCCCCTGTTTGGAGAAGCAGTCAGGAGTCTGACACAGAAGCTAAGCAATGTACTGCTGTGGAGGGGTCGGCAACAAAACATAATTCAACCACTCAAAGAAATCTATATCAGTTTATGTGTGCACTATATTGAGAGTATTTCCACCTCTTAATCTTTCCGTCAGACAGCCTGTTCCAGCGGGGAAGCTGTTTATGTCTTCAGTTCCCCATCTATGCTCTCATCAAAGCCAGACTCCATTGATAAAAACAGTAATTTAACTTTGCTGAACACAGGAGCTGCTGGTCTACTGCTGCTTCAATCAGTTAGCTAGTTTGTGTTATTGTGTGACATCAGTGAATCTGAAATAACCCATTTAAATGCCAAAGTCACAGAATACCACAAACATGATAGCTGATGGAGGCAGCGGTACAACGGACAGTTTCTGCGTTCAGTGATTTTAAATTACTGTTTTTCTTAATGGACTCTGGCTTTGAAGAGAGCAAATTAGCAGCCTCATTTTCCCATCTAACATCACTGTCTGATGAAAAAAGTAGAGCAGTGAAACTACTATTAATAAAGTGCACGCTTAAACTGATTCTGATTGTTTTTTTTCAAATTAAAAATACGTTTTATTGCTGCCCCCTCCACACCAGTAGATTGCTTCTATGTTGGACTCCAGGATGCTTCTCCAAACTGGAGTTGTGCTGACTGACATCTACTGTATGTATCAAGTACCCCATACAACTCCGCTTCAAAAAATCTGAACTATCCCTTTAATACTGCTTCACATTCTGTGTACTCGTACCCTCTCTGAGATGTTGTCCCCTAAATGCAAGTCAGAAAGCGATGCCAGATTTGGCTGTTTTTGCTTTGGACATTATTAACGTTGGCAGTCTGTCATGAGTCGGTCTATGTGGGCTCTTCCAGTTACGTAAAATAAGCCCAGCTGCTCTAATAAAACCAGTTACTGCAAACCCAAACTGTGCTTCAGTAAGTCCTGATGACGTGAGGAGTTTATCCCCTCACACACACACATTTGTGGCGATTCTGGTGGAGGCTGTTTTAGCCATTCTTAAAGTTTCTTTCAGCATCTCCTCAGAGATATGCAAAGGGCCCCACCACCTCTCCTACATCAGAGCAAGACACACAGTTTCTGGTAGTTTTGAGTCTCTTTGTGGTCGTTATGTATCTTTTTTGGCGGTTCTGTGTCTCTTTGAAGCCATGTTGCCTGTTTTTGTAGTTTCTTTGAATCTCTTTAAAGTCATTTTGTGTCTCTTCCTGGTCACTACGTGTTAATTTGACATTTTAAATTTTGCAGGTGAGGTCAAGGGAGCCCCCTGACACTTTGGACCTGTGCTCAGTCGGTCAGTTCATTAATCTATCCATGGTTTTCAGGATTTCTACACTGCAAAAACTCAAAATCTTACCAAGAATATTTGTCCATTGAGTAAGTGTTTTTTTCTTATTACAAGCAAAAAAAAAACTTACTCCATGGACATATTTTTCTACTTAATCCAAGTGAAAATTTGCTTGAAACAATTGTCTAAAAACAAGTTACTTTTTCAGTGATGAGTCTTATTTTGAGAGTAATGAGATTTGTTTTGACTAGAAATGAGACATTTTGACTAGAAATAAGACAAATATTCTTGGTAAGATTTTGAGTTTTTGCAGTGTATGTTCTTGATTAGGGCTGCAACTAACGATCATTTTCCTTGTTGGTTAATCTGTCTGTTATTTTCTTGATTAATCGATTAGTTCTTTGGTTTATAAAATGTCGGTCAATGTTTCCCAAAGCCCGAGATGATGTCCTCAAATGTCTTGTTTTGTCTACAACCTAAAGATGTTCAATTTGCTGTCAAAGAGGAGGAAAGAGACCAAATGACTCAAGCTGATGAGCAAATTAGTTGCCGATAATTTAATAGTTGACATCTAATCGATTTATTGTTGCAATTCTATTCTTGTTATAATGAAACACTATAAGAGACTAGTTAGGGTTAACAAATAAACAGTGGTGTAAGTTTCAAATGCAGTTTGAATAGTAAAAATCTGTTCGGTCACTGTGGAGATATTATCTAAAGACAAAAACGGTCTTGCCTGCAGATCTGATGCTGTAGGTTTAAACAGTTTAACATCTATAAGCTGCAGGTGGGTGTTTTTAACATACTGACCCAGGGAAACATTAGCCTTCACTGCTGAGAACATAAAACCCTTTAACAGGTGTCATTACTATGTCATATTAAGATGATATTTAGCCAGCGGACACAGATACACTTCTGCATGAAATATTTCAGACAAACCCTCCTGATGGTGTTTTTTTATTTGCTTCCCTGCATCTAATTCTAAAAAAGCGAGCACAAACTAACAACTCATTTTTAACAATTTCACTAAATTTCAAAATTATTGAAAATCTTGTGACGGGCTCAGTGCACGAGTGAAGTATACTCTCAATCAAAAAATGTACGACTCCTTCAAAAACAATCCAAGGCACACTGTAGGGTGTGTGCAAAAATGTCTGCACAAGATTTTTAACTGACAGTTTTCGATTAAGAGTAACTTCACTGATACAATGAGCCCTTCACTAGATGAGATGAACACAGTGCACCTGTGTGTGACTAAGACCCAGCAGCGCTTCCACTCCTTTGTCGTCAAGAGAAAATCGTATTTTGCCTCAGTGAGTTGCAGCAGTATACCGTAAAATCGTATATCGTGGTATGAAAAGTGACAGTTATCATATCATGGACATTTATAAAACTGGCCGAGAATCTCAACCTGCCTGTGTGCATCTCTTTTCCTCCTCAACTGCCTGTTATTTGTTTTAGAAACTGCTTCACATTTTAATCACAATAAAGCATTTGTTCTTCTGTTTTCAGCCCTTTAAGGGTCACTGTCGCTGATGTGTACTGGATACAGTGACACTGTGTTTCTTTATTCTGAGATGTTATCAAACCATAAAAACTCTCAAACTGCTGCAGCCCTACTCACCATGTCTCAGTTTTATGTGCTAAAGTTTGAGAGACATATCCACCTGTGTGGAAGTGTTGCCACCAGCCAAAATAATGGACCAAAATTTGCAGCTCAAAGCTTTTAAAAAATTAAAAATGAATCTTTCTGTCAACTGTCTATCAAGGAGACTTTTACACAGCTGAGGGCTCATATTCATGAGTTCACAAGTGACTGGGTTAAACTGTATTTCAGCTGATATTTGGTGTATTTTGGGGTCTATGTTGGTGGAACAGCTACAGAAATCCTCCCAAATTACCAACAGAACTAAGAGCTTTTTATGTCTAATCATGTGTGAGTTTAGTTTCTATTTCTGCAGTGTCACCGTATATAAATATCTCTTTATTTGAACAATCCAGATGAATTTCTTTAAGAGGAACCGAAAAAAATCATTCAAACACAGGACATGACACACACATGTGCACTTCACCTCCGCGTTCACACACACTCTGAAGGGTTTTCATGGGGACTGGCTGGAGCTGTGAAAACTAAACAAAGCTAATCGCATTACTATCCTCTAAATGAGATCCAGACGGGTCCTGAGAAGTCTCTCCCTCTCTGTCCCCTTGTTCCTCCCACCTCCCCTCCCCCCATATCTCCCTCCGCTCCTCAGACGTCTCCTCTCTGCAGACCCCTCTGATCTCTGTCTCTTTTTGTTCTCCTCCACTGTGTTTATATCTCAGTTATATCTTTGATTCCCGTCAGGCCGAGCTGTGTTCTTAATTATCTGCTCGTACAGGGGGAGCATCATTTCATCCGCTACGAACAGAAAGGACATGGACCCCTCGGGGCGGGGACGAACCCCAGAGGAACCTAAGACCACCAAGACAACGTTTAAGAAACCAAACTGAACCAGATAGTCACATTATAACATTAGTTTATTAGTTTTAGTTCATCTGGGCCGCATGAAAATGTTCTTTTTACAATATGAGAGCTGAGTTTTCTGTTTAAATACAATAAGCATCATGTTTATGTGGAGATGTTCTGATAACATTTCTTTTCCTTCCCAATACCGACTGTGACACCTGAACTTGGATATCGGCCGATACAGAATACCGATCTGATATCGCGGCATAAAAAAATACGACAGCACCGGAGATATTTTTAAAATAGTAAATGAAGTATTTTGATGTTATATACAACATCAACAACTTCGGGAATTTAAAGTTTATTAATAAGTTACGTGGTATCGGATCAGTGCACAGACTCTGTATCAGTATCAGAACAACTTTGTTTTAATGTGAGAAAAATATGTCCTTATTTTAAAAAGAACAAGTTACACAAAATAGCACAGGACGCTCTTATTTCATATTATTCACATATGAAGCTCAATTTCACATGCGAGAAATGTGTATGCACGTGTGGTTTTGAGACATTCCACAGTTCATAAGATCACATGGTACAGGCTGAAGTGGTTTTAAGACATTCTACTTAATAAATGTCAAGGTGTGTAGGATTTAATGGGGTTGGTTCGTATAATTACCTGGAAATAAGAATCATTGTGTCCTCGTTACCTCAGACTGAGCCGTTTATGTCTACAGAGGGAGCAGGTCCTTGTCTACGGAGATCACCTTGTTGCTTTGCCATGTTTCTACAGTAGCCCAGAACGGACAATCAAACACTGACTCTAGATAAGAACATTTATGTTTTCGAGGAAGAGACCTCTGTGGATAATTCAGCTCCTGGTAAAAACCCCCTGAACAGCTGGATCTTAAGTTATCAAAGAAAAAAGGGAGCACACGTTAGTAGGTGCTGGGCTAGCGGCCCGTCTTGGCAGAGCCAAACAGTGTTGAAGAAACACTGATTTTTAACGTTAAACTACTTTATTCAATGTTTTTACCAATTTGTTTTGGAGAGGAAGAGACCTCTGCGGATAATTCGACTCCCAGTAAAAAACTTCCTAAACAATTAATACTAGCCCCTTTAACACAGTGTTCAAGGCGGAAATTTTGCAGCGTTATTCCGCCTCACGGTACTTTATAAACAGTACAATCACAGAGTGAGGGGACAGAATTGTGTCACCTTTTAAGTCAGCAGTGAAGGTAGTAGCAGCGCCAAATCAACGTCTGTATAAAGAGTGTAGTTAGCTGGACAGGACCACTGATTGGGCAGGTGTGACATTTTGATGATGTGTTGATGTGTGACCCACCGCAGGAGATTTAAAAAGCAGCTAGCAGCAGTTAGCAGCTAACTCAAAGACGAAGAACAGCGGCTGAAAATGTCTGCAAATTGTAAAAACAATGACGTCCAGGAGCTCCTTACCCTCAGAGCAGAGGATGAGATCAGCCACCATATAACAGGGACGGTAAATGATTGTTACTGGCATGTTAATGTTGTTGTTAATGTTCATAAAGCGCTGTGGACGTGCATGTTAAATGTCACACTAGAGGCTGATGCTGTTGTGTCACATGTCACGCCTCTTTCTTGCAGGATGCCAACATGCTGTCTACAATCACACACTGGAGCCACATGACGATGCTGTTGTTTGGTTTGGTGTGTGCAAATGCAAAGGCAGCATGAAGAGGTGACGTCATGACGGCCCTATTGCATGACTTCTGTGTAAAAAGTCTAAAGGAATCCTAACTGGGACAAGTTTCAGCTGGTTGCAATCTGCAGTCCTCACTGTGAGATACCACTGAATCCTGGACACTGCTGCTTTAAGTCCTTTCATGTATAAATTCTAAATGTAATATCAGATTTGTGATATTACACGTGAAATAAAATATTGCACATGACACGTGACAACACGAGTTTCAACACGTGAAAGAGTTTTGTTTGAAAGACGTCATGAAATGCATTTTTAAGAGATGGAAGAAAATGCTCAGATCATTTTATGAGAGAGAGGAAAACACTGAGCACATCCTCCTCGCTTGTTTTTCTTATTTTTCTTCTTCACACACACACACACACACACACACACACACACACAAACACTTCATCTTCAGCATCTGAAAATAAGCCATAACAATTTCACTAATGCCAAGTTGGGTGGAAGCAAACGCGTGAATAAGCAGACAAACACAAACTCACAGAGGACCCATGACAGCACACAGAGAAGTGGACATGTACATGTACCCGCTCGCATGCAAGCACACACCCACCCACCCACCCACCCACGCACACACACACACTCACGCTCACAGTGTGACGGTAAATGCATTAATAATTGATCCATCATTTTTTGGTCTGCTGTTCGATGGGCTCTGCTTCTTGTCCACATTTAAAAGTAGAAATCATTGTTCCCATTTCCACATTAAAATTCCACCTCCCAGAGACATGCTTTTATGTGGCCGGCTGGTGGCTTGGCTCATGTCTGAGTGTGCCCATCCGCACAAACGCAAATCCATACACAAACACACACTGATGTCTCCGACTCCTCTCATCGACACTCGCGCAGGCCCGCACGCATGGATGCCTGCGTGCACACAAATACACGGGTACACAGTAATCCCATTGTCCCATGCTAGAATAAGTCTTAATGGTCGCAGCAGCCTGCACACGCATGCAGGGCTTCATCCAAACTGGTTCCAGCTTCCACCCCTGGCACACGGCGAGGGAAACCCCATACGCCTGACTCACCCTGATCACCCGTCACTGCACCCTGAGGAACTCCTGTTGATGAAAATCTGTCATGCTGTTATTTTAGGGAGTGCTCCTCTCCGCTGAAATGCTTCTGAAAGGCTCATCTGTAAAATACTGTGCACGAGGTCGAGCCCGCCGCTGAGGAACAGCAGAGTTTCAGGCTTATTGTGCCGCAGCTCGCTCGATCCAAATACTTTAAACATGGCTGCAGCTTTCTAATAAAGCACACTTTATGAAGGGTTTGTATGTTTGTCTTTATCAACAGTTAATGCATCATTTTTAATGCTTGACTGAGCAGCAATAAGTCATTAATAAGAACAAATATTGAGTCGCCACGCTGTGAGAAATCCATTCAGTTTGTTTCTATCCTCAGTTTTGTTAATGGAATTAAGCTTCAGAGCAAAATCCATTTATCAATGTAACATTTACAAGTCCAGACTGGATGAATTATGTTAGTAGAATAATCTCTGATAAATGACTCTAATGTTTATAACTCTAAAATAGGGAACTTGTGGCCCATTGCTGAGATGTGGGAACATGGAGACATCACTGCAACAAAGTCTGACGGGGCATAACAACAGATAATCAGACAGGTTGTAAATAAACGGCAACAATTGATCTAAAAACACTTAATTATTTGGAGTTAAAACAGAAAGTGAACAAACCCTGAACATTTGTATTCATCCTTCATTGCACACATAGTTCCTACCATACACTAGACAACTTTGAAAACGGTGACACCCTCTTTCATCTTAAGACAATACGAGTTTTGCAAAGACTGAGAATCTTGCAGGGACACTATTCACAAAACTACAATTAAATTATTTTTGAGATTGTCTCTCTTCCTGCTCCTGGTCGAAAATATTACACCAAACTCCCTTTAACAAATATGACATTTTAACAATTCCTTACGTGTCTGCAAAAAACATAACTCTAAAAACACAAGATTAAATGAGTGATACGTCGACAGTATTCTTGTCAATTCGGCAATGTCTTGTCTAAAAAAACTTTTAGATTTCGTTGCCTCAACTTACGACCAGCCTCCACTGGTTAGTTATGCTCAAGTCAGACTCTTGTTTACTCCACAACTCCACCAGTTTCTCCTCCTTTTCCACAGTCCAAGAGAACCAAGACTTTTTGAGTCCCCTCCATGTTTACTGTCTACCCTATTTACTGCTTCCTGTTTGGTGCTGACAAGAGCACAGCTATTGGTTATTGATGTTCATGTCATTGATCTTCAGAATTTGCATGAGCCAAGACTAAAAACTTCCTATAATATTAAACATGTTTGATTTTGTCGAAACATCAAGACAAGAAAAAGGCTGACTTCAGACAGCTCAGACTGAGATTTATGACGGCATTACAGCAAACAGTTCAGACCCAGTAAGGTGCTAAAACTCTAGTAAAAGTCTCATGATTTTATTCTGTTACTGGAAACTTGTCAGCCGATTTAACCAAGATGGACGCCTGTGATGAATGGTACATCTGCAGTCCATTGACTCATTTTGGGTTATACATCTCATTCTTAATAGAAAGCTGAATTATAATCTGGTGACAGCCGTTTGAAAGTTAAAAAGCACTCATTACAATCCAACAAATGATACTAGTTAGTTGCATCATGGGAGTTGTAGGATCCTTGTGTTTGCTTGTGTTTTTCACCCATCTGACTTTTATTTAGCAAAGTGGCCATGCTCTCAGATCTCAGCATCGACCCTGGTGACTATTTAATGGTAAAAACAGCAAAATAAGTCCCAGGTTTTTACCAGCATTTAAAGGAGACATCATCCCCCAAATGACCATTTGTGTATCATTTACTCACATTGGTGTTTTTTAAGAGTCAGTTCGGGTTCACGCGGCACGGTGATGCAGTGGTTAGCATTGTTGCCTCACAGCAAGAGGGTTCCTGGGGCTCGAACCCAGGGTGTAGGAGCCATTAATGTTCTCCCTGTGTCAGCGTGGGTTTCCTCCAGGTGCTCCAGCTTCCTCCCACAGTCCAAAGACATGCAGGTTAATTGGTGACTCTAAATTGTCCGTAGGTGTGAATGTGAGTGTGAATGGTTGTCTGTCTCTATGTGTCAGCCCTGTGATAGTCTGGTGACCTGTCCAGGGTGAGCCCGCCAAATCTGGATACCCACACGGGGTGACTAACTGATACACAAATGATCATTTAGGGGTGTGAAGTGTTCCTTTAAGACAAACTGGAGAGCAACTGAAAAAGAAAAAGCTGCTCATCAATAAGTGGATAACCACCAGCAGAACTTTGAAGCCCGAAAGATGTTTTTAATACTGAACACTTACTGATTTATAAATGTATTAGCAATTAATAAACACAGCAGTAAAGTATGCCTTGAATAAACAAGCCTGCTGTATGAGGAACAACTGCCAGACCCAAGGCTACACTTCACAGACGGTCTGAACTCAGATGTCCAGTGAGTCGTGGACACGGTCTGCAGCAGTGACCCTTTGTGGCCTGTCAGACGTGGCACTGCAACAATGCTCTCCCTCTCTCACACTGACCACTGTTAACTGTTCGCTGGCTAAAGCCGTAAAGTACAGGTCTGCTCCCATCCATTCTATAAAAGCCTTCAGACCCTTATAATTGAAATAAACAATATCTCCCAGTTAATTACTGGGCTAAGCTAATTAAAGAAAGGCCGTGGTCCTCGGCGGGGACTTTAAATACACCGCTGGGACACAAGAATGCAGGACACAATTCAAACAGGGAGAAAATAGCTGGGACTCTGTGTAATTTTGGTCGTGGACCGCAGGGGAAAAAATGTATAATTTAAGCCAGAAATTATTCATTTAACATAAACGCTTGTTTTAAAAAACAAAAAGTATTCATTTGAGAGAAACTGGGGGAAGTGTGTGTGTGTGTGTGTGTGTGTGTGTGTGTGTGTGTGTGTGTGTTTTGTCTGTGATACTGCAGGACTACACGGTGTGCTCCACGCCGAGTGTATGTGAACTTTGAGCACATGCATCCTCGCATGGGTTAAATAGAGTTTACAAGTCTGTTGTGCACACACACACACACACACACACACACACACACACACACACACACACACACAGTAAGCGAACAGCGCTCGAGTCGATTCTCAGAGTTGTGTTTGTGTCGAGCTGCGATGTTTCGTTTAGTCTTCGCCTTTGAAGCCCCTGGTGTGGTGCTTTTTAGAGGGGGCTGCATTGATGTGGACAGGGGACCAATGTGGCGCTGTTTTCCACACACACTGATGAGACAGACAGAGAGAGACCTCCCCTGATACTTGGCAAAAACACTGAGGCCAAAAGTGCTACTAATGGCATTCATCTGCAAACCGTAGCAAACACTCGCCGTACAATTTAGCGGGCTATTTTCAGCCATCACTGTAGCATAATGTGCATCTGTGTGTTGTTTATGTTTCTAACTCGCTTTAACAGCCTGTCAATTGCAGTTCTGAAATTTTACAACCAAAAGAGAGAAGAAAAAGATCTGTAACATGACCAGCAGACGAGAGTCAGTTTATATGTACACCAGAAGGACCAGTAACAGTGACACAGACTGCATTTGTATAATGTGTTAAGAGCAGCAACACTCCCTGAAGATTTCTACTGACTTCCAGCTGTTTAATGCCTCATGTTGCTGCAGTGATGTGCAGGTGTACTCCAGGTGTGTTAGTGCACTGTGACATCACAGTTGGGTGCAGTCAGAGGTGCAACAGGCTTCAAACCTTTCAAAACTTTCAATCAAAGAAGGCAGAAAAACGCTGCTTTTCAGCCCATGTTGCATCTGTGTTGTAGACAACTTCGACTACTAGGGATTAGATAAATTTAAAGAGGCAACAGATAGCATCTTTTCCTAAATATATCATTATGAAAATAATGTAAAATCAGACTATCAGCGTTTACATAGGTTACTTAGTGGCTTTGCAATCTTTGCAATAAGCTTCTGCCACTGGGGGCAAAATTTCGCGGAAAAAATCTGCTTTACGGCAGGAAACGCGTCATGTATTGTGAAACTGGTCAGTCAGCCAATCAGGGACTGGAGCTGGTCCTTATGAGGAGTTGGGCATGAGATAGTTGAGTCACGAGCACAATGGCAGACGGACAAAGTTTGGAGACAAGTGAAAAACGGCCTAGCAAAAGAAAAGGAGCTCCTCTGTGTGAGGAGGCAAAGAAGAGCAAAAAGGAGAGTGATAAAAGAAGAGGAAAAACAAGAGTAAACCTCAGTCAGGCGTTCAAGAGATGGAGGGAGCTCCGTGACCAAAGAGGCTTCAAAACCCATGTCCAGCTAGCTTTCTTTCTAATGGATCAGTAAGTAACACGGCTAAATGTTAGCTAGACCAGAGAGGACTGTACTGTACTGGCTGCTAGTTCATTCCTAGCTGGCCAGCATCGCAAATTGCCGCAACCAGGGAGCGGGTAGCGAGTGTTGGTCGGCTGACATCCTGGTTGCCATTCTACGGCAGCCCTCGGACAGTGATACCCCCCTCCCTTCCTTCTGTTCTCTTCTCACGGAGGCAGCTATCCACGCACATCGCCCAGCTAAGTTACGTTATAATTCCACTGTGTCTACTGTTGTTTGTACTGATACTGTGCATATTGGTATCATTTACACATTTGACGCAGCGGAAAAAACCGAAGCCATCAAATACTATGTCCCCGAATGCTATGTCAGTGGACGTCCACGTAAGACATCGACACACAAAACACCAGACTTTCACCCAGGAAGTGGCTGTCCTTTTCCTGTGTGAATCCAAAAGTCAATAGACCTATTTTAATAACAACGTAGTGTGCTAGTGTGTGTAGTATACTACAGTAGTGACATGTCACATGATTTCACGTGACGTGACGTTAGTAATAACCGTAATTATTTTAAGCCAAACTATGATGTTTCTTTCTGAACCTAACCACATTCTTTTGTTGCTTAAACTTAAGGGAATAAATGTAAAAAACAGGTGTTTTAGGTACGTTGTAAGTTTATTTTGAAAAAGACGGTATACATGTAACAAGCAGAAACTGTTAATTTTTATTTTGAAACGACACAATGCACATAATGTTGTGTTCAAACTGGGCAAGACTAAAACAATTTGTGTGAGTGAATTACATGTAAAGTCATGTAAAGACACGATTAGATGCTAACTCCTGCCGGGTGGCTCTATGGATTCAATGGACGTGACACAAATGACGCAAAATATGCGAATGAAGCAAGTAGTGCAATTTCGCATCATATGCTCATTCACGAGAGTTGAAAAATCTGAATTTAAGTGACCAATTCACGCTGAAATCACCAATCAGCGTTGAGATCCTCCGGGGATGTATGACAGCGGGGACGTACCGCAAGTAGTTCATGCATCGATTCAGCTATTTTACACATGTATGACACAAGTCAACAAATTATTCTAGGGTTGAAGCTAGCATGAGTGACATGACGCAAAAATCTGCATCGCGTTTGGTGTCAACACAAAAAACCAGGAGGGTATCTAATGCGTCATATTTTGCTGTTGTTTAACACGACCCTCTCTAAAGTCATCCAGAATCTCCTCTGCTTTTGGATTCTTCATTCACTGTGAAAGCATGTGAGACAAATAAAGTTTTGTTCACAGATTCAACGTAACACTAGGTGAGTGACTGATACACACATGATCATTTGGGGGTGAAGTATTCCTTTAAGTTCAGGATACCTTGAGTCAGATTTCTAACTGAGGTCGAGAGTACACGCTCTGTTTCAGGTGGGCTGCAGGCCTGATAAGAGCTGCTGGCCTTGAGGCTGTAAAGGGATTACCTGCAGCAGTGTGTTTCTGAGAAGGCGAGAACACACACACACTCACACAACTCCTACACATTAGAAACATGTCTGCACGCTCACGGGTCTGCAGATTTAATTCGAACGAGACCTGGTGGAGATGATACACACACACACACAGTGGAGCGAGATGTCAAACAGATGGGGATCTCCCACCATTTGCAGTCTCTTGCAATAGCCTTGTTGCTCACTGTTTCTCTGTTGTTACCATTTTATATCGATGTGAGGCAACTTCCCCAGATGGCATTTTCTGCATACTTGAGAAAAGACAGCAGTAAATGACACTGTCCTGTTGCAGATGACTACCATGTGTGCAACAATAAATTACAGAGTTTTTCTTTTCCTCTGCTTCATAAACATTCTCACACATACTGTACACACACACACACACACACACACACACACAATGTATTTTTGTCTTGCGGAGACATTCCTGTCCAGCTCTTTGTTGTGTCTTTAATGACTTTTACAGGCTCTGTCTGTGTCTTAGTTGTGTTTTTCAAACATTCTTGTGCTTATTGCCGCCGTAACAGTACAGTGTCTGCTTCAAACAGACGACCTCACATCCAGTTCTCTTCTCGGCCCGCTGATTAGAGGGACGGTCTCCTCTCAAGGATCATTCCCGTCTTGACCCCTAAGCTGCACGGTATTTAATTCTGAGTCAGAAGCACCAGAGTTTACATAGTCCGAGACACTTGGAGGTTGGAAATTATGACTATTATTAATAATGGCCTTGATGAAATCCTCTTAATACAAACAGACACAGGCAGCTTGACCTCAGATATTTAGCTGTTTGAATGATATTCTGTTTTTCTCTGCCAAGCTGAAAACGTTTAAAAGTTGGTCATCTGTACAAATGTCTTTTTCTTCCTCCAGCTAGCTCTCAGGTTCTTCCTCTGCTTTTCTTCTTTTTATTTAATTTGTCAAATGAATGCCACATTACACATAACTTCTCCTCATTTGGGGATTTTTCCAAATAATTTTTTCCCCGAAGCAAAGACCAGCCAGACAAAGTCTTTCATCTGAAAATGTTACTGCATTTTATTAATGACAAAGCTAACAAGCACAAATGCAAAGTCAAGAGGCGATCAGTCCTGCAAGTTAAGAGTGCGCAAGGACCAGTGTTTGGACTGTAACTCAATTATGTGTTGGTGACATGAAGCTACAAACTGACGCCCAACACTTGTCGCTGCTGACGGGAGTGACGTGCTACAAATGAAAGTTGAGCTGGTCTTTTTCAGCGCTCCAATGATGCGGTAAGGCGTGAGAACAGGATCAGAGGGCTCGGCGGGAACGGAGCACCTGCCGCAGCAAGCCAACACGCCGTCTGCGGTCATTTTGACTTGACCAGCGGACTTCACTACAAGCTGATTGGCTGTTGAAACAGGTGACGTGCTTTAAAACCAGCCGCCAGCGATTGGACCAGCTGAGTTGCAGGTGACACCATCAGCCGGCTTGAGTCGAGCTCAGACCGGCCAGTTCACACCGCTGACACTTTTCTCTGCAACAGTTTTGTCTCATCCTGAATGTTTGGTCTGAACAGATTTTTATTATATCTGGACAAAGCCATGCTACCTGCTTCCCTGTCTCTAGTCTTTGTGCTAAGCTAACTGGCTGATCAAAGAAGCTTCATAAATATAAGAATGATAACAATCTTCTCATCAAATTCTTGATAAGAAAGAAAATGTGCTACAACAATTTCCCAATATCTCTCCTCATAACTGTTCCTTTAAGGGTGCAGAGACAGATCCGTAGGCATAAAAAAGTTTGGATGCACAAAAAGGTGAATGCATCTTTATAGATCATGGGTCTGTACGTCACCAAAATTTATTTTCACAGCTCCGATTGTGGTTTCAAAACTTCTATCATCGTCACAAATTCAGTCCATGTAAACTCTCAAAACTTTGCACTTGATACCGGTCAGAGGCTTTGAAATTTGACTCACAGATAAATTTCCATTTGTTTTGTGCTTGCTCTGTAGCTTCAAACTGCCGTGGTGTGAGTGTAGTCACGGCATTAGCATGGTATCGTTTTTGATCTCTTACAAATTCACCTATAACGCCTGTCCAAAGCACATCCAAAGTAAACTGAAAGGTCTCGTTTCATTTTTAGTACACGTACATGCACAGTCTCATATGAAAGAAGTATTTCCCAACAGTCAGAGTCACTTTCAGTGCTTCTGTCATTCAGTAACAGAAATTTTACCACACTTTTTTATCTTCACCTGAATTTTGTTCACTTTTGGTTTTGTCCAGGTGCTTTTTCAAAACAAAAAGATGGTAAAAAAAAAACTGAGTGTGTGATCAAGAGTAAAAAACACATCAACTGAAGCAGAAATGTGTCCTCAAGAGATTATTTGAATTATAGTTATAATTTTAGGCACCAAAGGCCTCATGTCCTGAATTTCAAGTTTCTCGGACAGATCGCAGAGATACAGCAGTGCCTGTGTTTGCAGTGTCTGTCTGTCTGACTGACCGTGGGCTTGTGCCGCCGAGCTGTGGGAGTATCCGAGGGCCAGCAGAGCCGTCTCCACCAGCTGAGAGAAGAGAATATCCTTCCTGACCAGCACAAACTCTGCATGCTCCTCTCTGCCCTCACATCCGTCTGTCTGGATCCCTCCATCCGACTGCTCCACCACACAGAAGACTGGAATCATTAGACCTGCGGAGGAGAAGGAAACAACAAGAAGATTCATTTTAATGTCTGGATTTTATTGTGTGTGATCACAACACAGTTTATCCCTCAGAGACAGCAGACATGTGGATCACATTTATTGTGGGTCAAGCTTATAATCACTTCATCCTTTGTGTTTTACACAGTTGAATAATGCAACACCTGAAGGTCTCAATACACTAAGATCAACCAGAGGATGTAAAACAAATGATATGTGCTGCTAAATCAACTGTAACAGTGCTGTTCACTGTCAGCAGGACGTTTCCAGGCATCTAATCTAACGGCATATTAGTCTCTCCTAACAGATATGCAAAGATTATACAAATATACAGGAGAGCTGCACTGACAGCAGCTTTCATTAGAGTATTAATGACAGACTACAATAAAAAATTAACATCCAACACAACTGTAAACAGGAGATTTAAAGCAGAGGATGCTAAATATTAATGTTAATGTAGTTATTAACTGTTAATAGAGATGTGTATTAATTTACACGATAGTCTTCCTCAGAAATGCAAATTCAGTCCAGGTGAAAACCAAACTGGATTCTCTGGAAGAGTTTAACAGTTTGCATGACTGGAGCTCTCCCAACACACACACACACACACACACACACACACACACACACACACACAGACCTTGACATACTTTCAAATTCATAGTTCTTTAAACCATTTCACAGCAACACACGTGGAAGTGTGACTCAATAACAGAAAGGCCAGAGAAGATATAAATGCGTCCGATCTCGTTGCTCCAGCAGGTCGGGACTTTTCATGCCAGCCTCTGACCTAAATGACAAAACAGGTCCTTGTTGTTTCCCTCAAAACAACTGAAATGAGTGATGAGCTCATCTCGTGTCAGGACGATATTATTTGCCTTCCTTACCAAAATTACTCAGTCTGATCTGCCCCCGCTGTGGTTCAGGTTTGGTTTGGTTCAAGCAAACAAAACTAATGAAAAGAAACAGTTGACAGTTGGTAGGAAACACAATGTGATGAACGTCAAACTCATCAGACGAGCTTCTCTCTTCTTTTGGGACACAATGACGGCGTTACGCTACTTCTGACAGACAGCAGTCACGATCTGAAGGCCACCATAGTTCCTTATCAGGACAATATCAGACTGCCAAAAACTGCAGTTCCACTAATGACCACTTGAGGCCGGCTCCAAGAGCGAGTCAGTCCCCATAGACTGCAGAAATAATGGACGTAGCTTCCGTGATGTCACCTATTGGTTTGTGGACTCCTGTTCTTTGAAACCAGAGGTGTCCATATTTGTACGAGAGGGTGGAGCTGAGCAGAAGGAAGCATCTACTGCTAGCTCATCTAGCACCACTGAGCTAGCTAGCGTTACAGCTCAGCCAAGGAGGACACCATTAAGAGATGTAAATCTCGTGCTGTCACAAGCACGAGCCTCTCGTCCAAGAGTAGATGCACGCCTCCCTCTGTGCAGTGATACAGTTGGTGAGTGTAGTTCAGTAAAGAGAAAACAGTTCCTACATAAACTGCAGCAACAAGGTCTGTGGATTATCTTGAGTTACCACGTCATGATTTCTGGAAAGAGACATTGATGTTGAGTTTTTGAGCTCCACAAGCTGAGTGTCATCTAGATCCATTATACTGGCGAGAAGACAGACGTCTCTACAGCTGATATCTCCAACACTTAACGACTCACACCAAAACACATCCTCACTGTGACCTCGTCACATGTCCACGTTTGGTCATGGACTTTCCACGTCCACATATGACGTCCAAGGTACCCTGGGTGTGTTGGTTGTTGACGTTCTGGGACGCCGTGTCAACTTCAGCCTGTTACATGCATTGTCTGTTTTCAAAATACACTTCTGTTTTCACAGGAAATGTACAGTTTGCATACAGTCTCTTTCAAAATAAAAGCACTACGTTGGTACAACACAGTGAATCAACACTTTTTTTCCTTCAACAACACACATGCCCACCTGCCCTACATGGACTTTCGTTGCCTTAACTTTCGTTATTGTCCTGCCAGGTTTCCCGCTGATGCCACTGAGCGCCATTAAACTATAACGGCAACTGGCTGCATATAATGCCTACATTAAAGAATGGCTTTTTTCATCGGTGTCTAACCCTGCAAGTCACTGACCAAGCATCGGATTTTGATAACTTCGGAGGGACACTGGGTTGATCAAAACACTCTACATTAACAAAAAGCACTACAGGTAAGAGGAAAAATGCATAGCTGTCAAGTCTCCTGTTTTGGCCAGGAAACTACCGTATTTTACCCCTCTTTCCCACCGTCCTCCCGTATTAGTATTTTCCCGTAAATCTCCCGTATTATAATATAATCTATGTGTGCCCTCCAAAAAAAACCCCAAACAAACAAAAAAAAAAACCTCGCCAGTTTTCTAGACTACCGCTCATTTCCACGTCAAGTTAGTGGAGTGGGTGCTGGGGTGCCCCTATTATCACGTTTCAACCAACAGCAGAAAGGAAAGGCGAATCCTGGTGGTTGTGGGTTGAACGGGGGTCACAGACAGGAATACGGCGGAGGATCATAGTGCTCTGCGGCGCAAGATAACGGCTTACAGGTGACAGAGAAGTCCGCCGAGGGATGGTTCGCCCAGGGCGTAAAACTAGCCAGGACCGCCTCTGTGTACACCTGTCTTAAAATGTAAGGGATACTAGAGCTTGGTTGGGGTGGTGGGACGGCTCGCGGCAGGGCGCCGGAAAATTTCCCTTATTTTCAAATCCAAAACTTGACAACTTAACAGTGCATTTAAATTACTGATATGGTGAACTGTAGTCAACACTGGAAACTAAACTACAAACAAAACTGAATAAAAACAAAAACACGTCCATCCATTTTTGGCCATGTTGTAATATGTTGTAAGTTTGTTATTGCAGTGTTTGCATATAATTAATAACGCACTCCTGTGCTCTACGTCTCAGCGTTCTTCACCTCCTGCTTGTTTAGTTCAATCTCATAAGAAGACACCCTGACTTGCATTATTGCTTATTTACAGCCTCCTCGTCAGCTCCACGTTATCAATACGGCACTTTACAATATTTAAATCGTGACAAGCACTTGTTCCTGCTCAGTGTTTTCGGTATCTGGTTACATTAAGTATCCGATTCCCAGCATCCGCGTCGTTTTGGCTCCGTGCACTAATATCAATCCTTCCTCTCCAATCTGACCCTTTTTCCTAAAAGGCTTTTGGTTTTGGGCCACCTGTCAACTGGCAATTAATTAAAGCTCTCTGAAGAAATGATGGAGGGAGAGCATTAGGCAGCGTCCCAGCACTAATAATACAGGGCACAGCAATGTGTTCCACCGCATGGATACCACACAATACCAAACACACACACACACGCACACCCATGAGGTGCATGCAGCATTAGCCCCCACACCCCCCACCCTCACACAGATCCATCCCACCCGTTGTTTTAATCAGTCAATTCCTATATTTCTATTTCCTCCTCATTAATCACTCGGCTCCCAGTCCTCCAGGCTCTCATGGAGTGAATTACACACTGGAGCACTGTGCCAATTCAAGTAAGTGAATTTCCCCCAACAGGGAAATATAACTGTCAACACAGAGCAGCTCCCTCCGACCAGCGCTCCTCTCCCTCTCTGCCTCTGTCGGCCTGTATCGCTCTACGCTCGGCTGTCTCCACCTCAGTCTGTCTTCTCTTATATCCAGTGTCCTGTGATTTGCCCGCTCACTGTATGATCTGGTTTGGATGATGTGATGGTGCCTCAAACCTCTAATCCCTCTAATATGTATGGGGATGAGTGAACGGGGATATTAAAATAAGATATGTGTGTGTGCAGTGTAAGTGGGTGTGTGTTTTGGCAGCATTTGTTGGGTGTCACAGCGTACAAGTTTGAATGTGGACATATGGTGTGTGAGAGCATGTAAATCTGTGTGTGTTTGCTGCTCTGTGCGTGTGTATGTGTGTGTGTGGCCCCCTCCTCGTGGCAGCAGTGTGGTTTGGAGGAGACACGTCGAGTTTCCTGTCTTCAAAGACAACCCGTCATTATTACAGGCCAACCATCCGTTGAGCACAGGAAACCCCTTCCTCCTTCCTCCCAGCGTCCCTCCCTCGATGTCTCCACACTCTTCTCACACCGAGATGTTTTCGTCTTCTTTACGTTTTTAAACATTCATTCATTCTCTCACTTCAACACGTCGCCTCGTCTTCCTCTCTTCTTACTGTGGTCAAATCTGAGCTCCACATTGATTTGTTAACCTCTTTCACTCTTTCCCAAACCACAGATGGGTCCATCTTTACAAAAACTCTCACTGTGCAGCCGAGCACTGTTCAAAGCCACAGAAATGGATCTTTCTTATTCCAGTAAAGAAGAAGAGCTTCGCAGAAACATTCAAGAATTAATTTTACAGGGTGTCAGACAATTACATTTAAAGCTTCTGAAGACGTTTTCAAGATAAATTTAACCAAACTTAAGACTGATGTTTTGACAAGCATTGCAGGTAAGTTTAAACGTGAGTATGTGGTCCTGCGCAGAGGAAGCTTTTATTAGCGTGATAAAGGTTAATCTGCATTTTGCTAACAGGTACGTTCAAGTATAAAGTTAAGTATTGGGTTGATTGGTCAGATTAAAGGTCCAGTGTGTAGGAATATATTGGCAGCAGTGGAATATAATATAATAAGTTTGTTTTCTTTAGTTATAATCACCAAAAAAAAAAAGAAGCATCGTGTTTTCGTTACCTTAGAATGAGAGTTTTATTTCTACACATAGAGCCCTCATTGGGTAGATCACCAAGTCATCCTCACTGCGACCTCGTCACATATCTACAGTTGGTCACGGACTTTCCACGTTGAGATACAACGTCCAAGGTACCCTACCTTGGACGTTGTATCTCAACGTGTGTTGGTTGTTGACGTTCTGGGACACAACTTCAGCCTGTTACATGCATTGTCTGATTTCAGAATAAACTTCTGTTCTCACAGGAAATGTACAGAGAGAAGAACAGGGTTTGGCTTTATAATCTTACGGGACACAAACACCGCTCTCCTGGGTGAAAGTCGGTGTTTGTTGGACCCACCCACCACCGCTCCTACCCACCCCACTGGGACTTTGGTGCCTTAACTTTCATCCTTGTCCCACTGTGTTGCCCCCTGACGCCACCAGCTGCTGTTAAACTATAATGGCAGTTCAGCTCCTGCTAAAAACTTCCTGAACGTCTTCTTCTTAACTCATCAGAGACAAAAGTTGAGCACGTATTAGCAGGTGCTGGGCCCATCTCCAATGTGCCAAACAGCATTAGAAAAACACTGATTTGTAACGTAAAACTGCTTCATTCAGTGTTTTTACTAGTTAAAATCATCTGGTCTGTTTGTTTTGGAGACAAAGAGAAGTCTGCAGATAATTCAGCTCCTGCACAAAAACCTCCTGAACAATTAACAGTAAAGGAGCAGGAGAAGTTTCAGCTGTTTGCAATCTGCAATCCTCTCCTCTAGACAACACCTAATCCCCCTTAATCTTACACACTGGACTTTAAAGATTTGTAACATCTGAAACGTTCTGGTAGAAGAGCTCGACTTAAAAAGATAAATGAAATTAGATAAAATGTTTGTGGCAATTCAGACTTCAAAAACTCAAATTAAAGACTATTTAATGACCCTAAGCTCTAATACTAATAAAACTGAATTTAAGATATTTTAGGACTTTTAAGGACCTGCAGACACTCTAAAGGAAAATGTGTATAAAATGATGCACATAATATTTAGAATATTCCTGCTTTGATGTGATGGTGCAGCGTTAAAATCACAGCATCTTTGATCAAATGTTTCAGTCAGTGTAAAAGTATAAAAATAACTGATGTCAGTAATGTGTTGGAACAAGAACATGATATATTAATATACTGCAGAACAGTGTGGAACATATTTCCTTCTAAATCTAAGGAAAGTCACTGAAAAACGTCACCTGAGTTATTTCTGCAAACATATGGCGACAGAAACAGGGTTAAGTGCACACACACACATGCACATAAACAAGAAACAACTTTCACAATGAATGCAGGGATCGATAAACCAGAGTGAGTTGTATAAATCTTGTTTATATGGAGCAATCTCCTTTATTTGGTAAGCCTGTGTTATACAGTTCCCCCCAGACTTATAGATTAACAGTGCAGAAACAGCTCCAGTTCTCCCGGCAGCGCTGCCACACTACAACACAGCGCGCTGAGCCAAACTCCGCTCGTGGCCAGGATGTGGCTCGCTGCAGAGCCAGGAGCTGTCTTTGGGTTTGGTACTCAAAAAACCTCTGACACCTGAGTGAAAACGGCAACAGCTGTTCTGAGGTGTCGTCATCTGGCTTCCTCTTTTTCAACCAGAACCCAGTGATGTCAGCACTTTGGATAATAATTCTTACCTTTTTGTTCATTTCTGAAACATGAGATATTTTAATTTTTTTTGTCTGAACCACATTAAGGGGAGGTGTTGATTAACTTTTCATAAATCAAATTTTCATCAAAATTTAGTCACATTTTGGCCACATTTCCAGAAATTCTGCACAAGAAAATGCACACTGATGCTCCTTTCTTTCCTCTTCTGTTTTGTGAATATTTGGAATTGTTGGTGGACGTAATTCAACCAGTCAGGTGCCAGCTTCTTCCCTGCGTCTTAACTTCACAAGGTGGCCCGATTTAGATTCTAACCACCTACATATATATGTGACCTTATCATTTTAAGTCACACTGATCCTGCAACACATTTTGAGTTTTATGCACTGTTGGAAAGAGGAGATTCTTGGCTTTCTAATGGTAAACAAAAGCACGTGGTTACGTTTAGCCAACACGCACACGTGGTTGAGTTTAAGAAAAAAGAACAGGGTTTGGCTTTACAATCAAACGGGAAGTGAACTATAACTGCGCATGGCCGAGTATCATGCCGACGAGAAAGGACGCCTTTTTTTTGCCTGATGTTGGAAGTCACTGACCAGGCGCCGTATTTTGACGACTTTGGAGTGAGACCATGTTGCCTCAGTCTGTACAGAATTTGGTAAAAGGGCCTTGTTCAACTCTTCCACCTCAAACTGGAGCACGCTACAGCAGGAACTGAAGCTGTCCAGCATGATTCCCCTCAGGGAGAGATCTGAGGAGAGTTTGTGTTGCTTGGCGATATGTTTTAAACTATCAGTTTGGCAGTTTCTTTACTAATCATTGAATGATTTGTGTCCTGTTTGCCTGTAATTTCGTGAACAGGGGTCTCATTTATAAACACTGTGTACACACAAAACGAGGACCGAAAGAGGCGTACGCCACTTCCCAAGGAAAAGTTGTGATCTATAAAAACAGACCTGACCCATGCGTACAAAGATTTTGGAGATGGGAAATTGGTAACGCAGATTGTGAGGTGGAAGCCAAATATTTTTTGGGCACACGCCATTTTTGGCTTTTGTCCAAACGTACTTTTTCAGTATGGATCCTATTCATCATTTTATAAATGAAGCCCCAGGTCTCTCTGAGGAGGAGACTCTGTGTCTCAATGAAACACTGCAGAAGAAGAGGGTGTATTGAGGTGACATGAGCTCCAGTCAAACTTCAAATGATGGAAAACCCGTGTAGAAATCATGATGGAAATATGACATTTCTGCCTGTTGCATGTATGAATGTGAGGAAGGTTACAGTCTCCTCTTCTCTCCACACATATACAATGTTTTCATCTCTTCACAGGTGGATGGAAACTCGCTTATAGAGAGTTTGTCCCTTTGAAATGAATCTCTTCATACCATAAATAAACAACACCAAAGCCCATACATTTGCATCTCTTGATCAACATGTTGCTTACCTCCCAGAGGTCTCTGTGGGGCTCCGTTGTGACGTATGCGTGGCCCAGTGGGGCTCCCGTTGAGCTCCAACCGGCCCTTCTTCCCCGGCGGTGGAAGGCCGCTGAGGTCGGGGCTGCCTCCCCTTCGCTCAGGACTGTCCTGGGTGATGGGACTCTCTCCTCCTCGCTCCATCCTCCTCCAGACCCCCAGAGGAGTTCCAGCCAGAGAGAACGAGTCTGGAAACAGTTAAAGGGGAAATCTGAGGGGTAGAAACTATGTATTATGTGTGTATTAATACGCAGCTGCAAGTAGTCCCCAACCAAAGCAAACGTTTCCTTAAAGCACAGTGCCCAGCTTTTTTAGGACAAATTATTCTTAAAAATAAAACTTGATATTTGCAACTCTTTTTTTTTTTTCAAAAAGACTTGTGTCTTGTGTAAGGAATGGGCTTGGAGCTGAGTGCTACAGACAAGAAGAGAGGTAAGACAGAACTGCGAGATGGACCGAGGCTTTGGTCTCTGAGTCGTCCTGAGGACTGCAGCCCAGCTATCATTACTGATGTTGATGAGGTTCAAGGGCAGTTTAAGTGAGATAAGGCCCTTGCTCTTGCATTCAATTTTTTCTTTGTCTCCATCAAAAAAATTCCAGTAATGTGGAAAACATCTTGTCTTCCAGTTCCCAAAAACGCAGGAGGAGCAGCAGTCTCAGTAACCTCAGACCTACAGCCCTCAAGGTGCACATAATAAAATGCTTTGATAGGGTCGTCCTGGAGTGACCTGGCCGGCAGGAGGACAGGTCTTCGTCTTTAAAGATCCTTTGCAATTTACTTTCAGGGAAATGTGGCAGTAGACTGTGCACTACCTTGTGACAAGCACCGGCCCTGTTAGGATTATATTTTGGATTTTTTTTGGTACTTTTAAAAGTGGTACTTTACAGATTTTGACCCAGCTCTGCATCAAAACAATGTGGGCAGTATGTGTAAATGACCTGTGATAAACTTCCCTCCATCTAATGAGTGCCCAGATATCCCACCTCGCCCCCCGGCCAAACTCCAGATAACATTAATTATGTCATCCGGAGTAGTTTCAATGGCTCTCAGGCTG
The DNA here is from genome assembly GCF_006386435.1 of Epinephelus moara. Classification (NCBI taxonomy): domain Eukaryota; kingdom Metazoa; phylum Chordata; class Actinopteri; order Perciformes; family Serranidae; genus Epinephelus; species Epinephelus moara. Next base: position 3,061,699 of record NC_065512.1, read on the forward strand.
TTGCTCAAACTACAGGATGTACTGCCCGCCACCCATGCTGCCACCACAGACCCGAGGAGTATAGAAGTGGGTCAAGAGAAAGACCACTTTCTCTCTCTCTCTCAAGCTCTGACTGAAATCCTGTCAAATGGTAAAATTAGGCAGCACTAATCAAATATCTGCAAGATTATGTTACTGATTCAGTTATTTATGGCCTACAATGTTTTTACAAACATATTTAAGTGCACTGTTTAGCTGTAATATCGAGTTTGTGAACAGGAAGTGGGCGCCATACTGTTTCCTGCACAGTTAAAATGGAGGCAGAAAAACCTGAGATCAAACCATAAAACTAGGCAGCGCTGATCAAATATAAACCAAGATTCTGTCTGCCTGTTTCTCACCTCAGTTACTGTTTAACTTTAAGAGATTGAGATCGTTTCTTGCCAGCTGGCTGCCATTGTCCAAACAGGTGTGTTTGCATTACGTCACCCACCAGCAAGAGTGTGTATTGGTCCGGTGCAGCACAGTGCATTCTGGTAGTTGTAGGTTTTCTCCCTCTTTAGCAAAAGCATCCTTTTTCTCTGTTTTCTCTGGTTCTGTGGCAACAATTTCAAGAGTATTTGTGTCTTTATACTGCAGAAACATCCTGGTTTTATTAAACGGCCATCTGTCCATCAGCGGAATACTCTTTAATACAGCTGCCACAGCTTTCAGCTAATAAATTAATGAATTTAAATCTGCACAACAACACAAATATCGCTTGGGTTTTAGACTATCATTTGTCTCAACCTCAGTTTGTCAGGTTTGATAACAAACTGTTTGGCACTATCTTAACTAAAACAGGAGCCCCTCTTTTTATTCACACTCTATACCGCTGACTCAACTCATCCTCACTGTGACCTCGTCACATGTCCACATTTGGTCATGGACTTGCCACGTTCACATATGACGTCCAAGGTACCCTGGGTGTGTTGGTTGTTGACGTTCTGGGACGCCGTGTCAACTTCAGCCTGTTACATGCATTGTCTGTTTTCAAAATACACTTCTGTTTTTGCAGGAAATGTAGAGTTTGCATACAGTCTCTTTCAAAATAAAAGCACTACGTTGGTACAACACTGCAAACATGGTTGTTTAGGTAAAAAAGAACATGATCTGGCTTTATAATCTTACGAGACGCATCCATCACCCACTCAGACTTGTGCTGCCTTATTTTCGTTCTTTCCTCCTAAGGCCACCGGGTGCCGTTAAACTATAAAGGCGACCGCCTGCGTATCATTTGGACGTTAAAGGACGGCTTTTTTCATCTGTGTCTGACGCAGCAAGTCACAGCCCAAGAGCTGGATTTCAATGACTTCAGAGTGAGACCTGATTGGCTGCCTATAGGCACAGTCAGGCGTCTTGTCAAATCTAAAATTATTCGGATGATACTGCGCTAGTTGGTCTATTTAACCAGGGCAAACACCTTGTCGATTAAGGCATAAATGACAAACAGGAAGCCTTTATGAACCACAGTGTACACAAAAACTTTTGAGGAGGGAGATGGAACAGACCAAAAGAGAGATGTGTAAGAATACGGATGTTCTATGGTTGAGAAAATGTAGTGCCCAAGGAAAAGGCTGTCTCTGCCAGCGTGAAGGCGAGAAGCTCCGTCCCTCCTATGCTGTGTTTGTACCAACAGCAAGGTAAAAATATTCTCAATACAGCGCACACTTAAACCGATACTGATTTTTTAAGGTGGCTTAAATACATTTTGTTACTGCCCCTGTCCACAGCAGCACATTGCTCAGCTTCCATGGCGGTATTTCTGCTGCTCCTCCAAACTGGTGGCGTGCCAGCTGACATCTACTGTCATAAAACCCTACTTCAAAATATCTGAGCTCTCCCTTTGAGTGGCAAAATATGGCAAGTTTGTTAGATTTAATCAAAGAATTGAAAGGGAGACAAATAGAAACACAAGACGACAGAGAGTCCTGTTTCTCAGTGTTTGTTGGGACTGTAAACTCAGCAGTAACAGTGCAGGCTCGCCTGTGTGTTTGCGTTTAATATGTATGAGTACATATACATCATGTACGCACACACATTCACGAGAGCGTGAGCCTCGTGGGTCGGTGTCCCCTGATAAGGGAGCGTCAGCCAAACGTCTAATACAGGGTAATGCCATTAGAAACGCTGCCAGGCCAGACAGGGGACACACGCCAACGTGTGAAAGAGCAGCCAGCTCGCTCACGCCAAATGCGCCCGCTTTTATTTACATACGAGCCCCTGGACAATATCTGCCAGCATGTGTGACCCTCAGTGAAGAGAGGGAGATTAGAAAGTGTCCGTGGAAAAAACGGTGAAGAGGAAGCAAAGTATGGAAATCAAGTTAGTGAGCAGATTTGGGAGTGGAAAAACACAGAGGGTCTCTGCACTGAGTGACATTGGCCAGCGATGCAGCAGAACAAATGAGGGAGAATCCGTGGTTATTGTTTGAGTGTGGCATTTTCCACAGCGCTTGATTAGAAACCGAACCCCCTCCTTCTCCCTCACTTTTTAATATTTCTGCTGCTTTTTACGGCTGCAGCTGTCGTAACTCTGAACAAAAGACAATGTTTTGTGTGGTGGTGCTTCTCTGCCTCCCTCCTCCTCCTCCTCCTCCTCCTCCTCCTCCTCTCGCCTCCTCTCGCCTCATCTCTACCTTCTATACCGACTCTTTCACAACAACACAGCTGAAAAACACCATCCACCACAAACAGTGAAAAAACAAAACTCTCAATCTGACAAGTATTAAGAGCTCGGGCAAAATTTCAAAATGTATAATAAATTAAAAACATTAGCTTTGGCGTGATTAAAAAGTGTGGGAGGCAAAGAGGCCAAAAAATGTGAGTGGCAGAGTTTAATAAAAAAGAAAACAAGTTCAAAGAGTTACACTGAGTGGAAAGCAATGGCTTTAAATGTGAGTACAGTGGCTATAATTCACAATGTGAGGGCTCACTGAGAAAAAAGGGAGGCTTTGCAAATAAATCCAACCACTAACAATGTTGTAGCTACAATAAAAAAACAACAGAACACTGAGAGGAATTCACTGTCGGCTGCACATCACATCCAGCGCTGCTCCTCTGAGATGATAAGTGGAACTTTACCTGCTTTGTAAAACTGCCAAGAGGAAGTGACGGACTAGATTTCATTTTCTTATTTACAAATAATCCTGCACAGAATCTGTCTTTATCACCGACAGGTCCCAACCTGCTGCAGCTCCTCCGCTACTGACGATCCCTATCAAGACCTGTCCTCACCGACATCTCACCATCTAACCTCCAACAGTTTCCCAGCATCATCTAATCTCTGAACACATCCTGCTTCAATTACATTTCATTTGGTATTTGACCCGCGAGATAAAGAATATCGTGCTTTCCTCGCTCAGATAAGACGTCCCATCTCAACAATGGCAACTATCGCCACATCAAATCATCGTCAGGTCACGTGCGGTCAAATGAAGCAGATTGTTACGTATTTATTAAAAGTCCAGTGTGTAGGATTTAGCAGCAATATAATAAGTGTGTTGTGTTTTTGTTACCTCAGAATGAGACATTTATATCTACACAGGGAGCAGGTCCTCAACTATAGAGATCACCATGTTGCACCACCATGTTTCTACAGTAGCCCAGGACAGACAAACCAAACACTGGCTCTAGACGTGGATGTGTTTTGCATCGGAGAATCACAATTTTTAAATGTGAAATTGCTTTATTCAGTGTTTTTGCCAGTTTAAATCACCTGGTCTGTTTGTTTACAAGAGGAAGAGACCTCCGCCAACATTCCCCTCACTATGACCTCGTCACATGTCCACGTTTGGTCATGGACTTTCCACGTCCACATATGACGTCCAAGGTACCCTGGGTGTGTTGGTTGTTGACGTTCTGGGACGCCGTGTCAACTTCAGCCTGTTACATGCATTGTCCGTTTTTCAAAATACACTTCTGTTTTCACAGGAAATGTACAGTTTGCATACAGTCTCTTTCAAAATAAAAGCACTACGTCGGTACAACACTGCTGTTTTTCCCTTCAACAACAAATGCACGTGGTTATGTTTTGCCAACACACACACACATACACACATGGTTGGGTTTAGGAAAAAAGAGCAGGGTTTACAGGAAGCAAACACTGGCCTCTCGGGTGAAAGTCCGTGGTTTTTGGACCTATCCACCACCCCTCCCACACGTCCTTCTCGGACTTCTGCCACCAGAATTTTTCGAAGCCTTCGGAGTGAGACCGGGTCGGCTAAGATGCTCTAACTTCTGTTTTATTGGGACTTTACAGCTTATGAATTAATTACATGGTATCTGATCTGTGCATTGACTTCTGCCAGTGTGAAAGTTTGCGATGTGGCGGCCATGTTGAGAACAGTTGAGCCAAAATGATGCATCACCCACCAGCTGATTTACAGCTAAACAGCACACTGAAATATGTTTCTGAAAACATTCGGGGTGAGAAATAGACTGTGCAATAACAGAATCTTGACTCGCATTTTTTTAGCGCTGCCAAGTTTGACCACAGCTCGACTGCAGTGATTGACAGTGATGGAAGCCACTGCCCTAGTGCCGGATTTCAGTGACTCTGGAGTGAGACCAGGTGCCTCTGTGGATAATTTGGCTCACTGTAAAAAGCTCCTGAATGTCTGGATGTTAAGTTATCAGAGAAAAAAGGTGAGCACACATGAGTATGTGCTGGACAAGGGGGCCGGCTCAGACATGCCAAACAGGGTCAAGAAACACTGATTTGTACTGTGAAACTGCTTGATTCAGTGTTTTTACAGGTTTTAATCTCTGAATCTGTTTGTTTTAGAGAGGGAGAGACCTCTGTGGATAATTCAGCTCCCGGTAAAAACCTCCTGAACAATGAACTCTGAAGGAATTCTAACTGGGAGAAGTTTCAGCTGGTTGCAGTCTGCAGTCCTCACCTCTAGACACCATTAAATCCCCCTAAATCTTACACACTGTACATTTAATGCATTTATTAAAACTATAACACCTCCTGTGAGCACCCATAAGTGAATGCTGGTATTCAATTAAATTCAATCTGCACCCTCTGTCCTCGGACCCTCACAGTGGATGAGGAAAAACTCCCCAAAAACACCCTTTAAAGGAGGAAAAAGTGAGTGTATTAACACACACTCACTTGTTTGTCCTTCAGGAAAGTACTACAGATCCATCAACGCCACAAGATTAACATTTTCTACCCGACGGCTGTCACCACACTGAACTCTGCACTGAATGCACACCCACCATAGACAATATTCATACTGTGCTGGAAAACCGACCTCTGTGCAATATCCTTCATTCTTCTTCTGGTTTAATACACATATGGGTGCACAGGCATGATGTGTATGTGTGTTCAGTGTGTGTGAGTTGCATGAAAAGTTTTCTTTTCTTCTGTCTTTATATATCTTGTATATTTGGGCTATACCCAGAACAGTGACAATAAAGAAACTCCATTCTGTTCATAAAATCAAATATTCTTCACAGTCTTCAAACATGACGTTATGATTATTGACACTAATAAACACGTAAATATTTGTGTTCTTATGCCCCAATTGAGGTATACAATTTAAATAGTTAAAATAATTTAACATTGTCATATTATTTTATCATGTTATGGGAAGGAAGCACATAGTTCTCAATGTATTGTCCCTATTTACAGTTTTTAGGTATTTGTACTTTCCTCCTGCGTTTCCATTTCATGCTACTGAAAACTTCTGCTCACTACAATTATTTGACAGCTTTAGTTATATGCTACATTCAGGGATGGGCGATATGTTAATATTATATTGACAGCGTGATATTAGACTAGATATTGTAATATCGTAAGTTTTGTCTATTCCTGCTTTTAATGGCGAAATTACAGTAAAACAGTGTAATTTTCTGAACTTACCAGACTTTTCTCGCCGTTCTATTATATCCACAACAATTACTTATCAAAAATTTCATTACGTAAATATATTGTGAAAGCACCAATAGTCAACCCTACAGTGTTACAGCAGTATCATTTATTTTAGTTTAGTTTATTTAAGAAGGGGCCGTGCAAATTATAAACACACATGGTATAAAAATGCCAAAACTAGCTAAAAGGCTATTTTTTATCATTTCATCTCGTTAATTTCACTCTCCGTATCGCCCAGCTCTAGATTCCAGCTTAAGAATTTACATTAAAAACACACATATGGATAATTTTTGTATACATACACATTTAAAGATTTAATAAGTGGCTCCCAAACATTTTTGAATTGTGACTTGTTCCAAAAAAAGGTCTGTACTTTTAACTTTTACGTTTCATTTGTCTCCGATTTTCTTCTCTCTCCGTATCAATCATCTCATGACCCCTCAGGTTTATCTGGTGGCCCTCAGGGGCCCGACCTGGGTTATATAAAGTGGTTAAACTAGCTCCACCTGGAGCAGCTGCAACAGGAAGCTGCTCTCACATTAATGCATCTGTATGAGTCAATATAGGAGGCAATTAAAATTATTCGGCAACTGTTTTGATAATTGATTGAAGCAAAAACCAAAAATATTTGTCTGTTACAACTTTTTCACTGTGAAGATTGCTGCTTTTCTGTGTTTTATGTGAAGGTGAGCTGAACATCTTTGTGTTTTCTAGAGTTTTTTTCCACTATTTTCTGACGTTTTAAAGATCTAATGATTAATCAAGATCAATAACGAGAATGATTGCTCACCAAAGCTCTACTAATGTTGCGATACATGACAGGAAAATCTGAGGTTTTGATAAGAACATTTAGTTAATAAAATGTATGTTCTACCTAGATTAGGATTTTAAATGCAGGACTTTTCCTGTGGTGGTTTTGGTGCTTTCACTAAAGTAAAGGATCTTCTTCCAGCACTGGGAGGGCGCTGTTGTTTTCATAAAGTGAAACATTAACATACATCCTCATTCACCACTGCAGTCACTGTCATACGATCCCTCACTGAAGCTTCATGCTGCATCGTTCAGTTTATGGTCGAGGAGCTTCTGTTAGTTTGAGGGTCAGTGAACTTAAATCAAACCTGGCGCCTCATTTCAGCAACAAAGTGTTGTGTAATACAGAGTTTTAATGGTATCCTGCGGACCAGAGAGCCCAGATGCAGATGCGTACATACAGAATAAAAGTACACCATCCTACATCTCTGTTTTTACTTTGTTTCTTTCTCCCAGTTTTCACTGTAAACACTTTAAAAATGTTGCAGAACGACATGTAAATAATAACGTGGGTGTGGACGTGCCCGCTGTCACGCACTGATAAATGCTAATCTATTTTATGCAATTATTATGGGCGTGCTGAGCAATAACCTTTTGTTCTACACATCTTTAACGGTGTGACGACGATCAGCACATTAAATCGAGGACTGATATCACCCAGATTGTTATCGCCTCCATCCTAAATCCATCTGTGCTGCATTGTTTGATAAGGCGTGTGATAGTTAGAGCAGTTAATAAAGACGCGATAAGAGGAGCTGTTGCATATCTGCTATGGAGACGGGCAACAAATGTAATGTCTTTTTGATAAGGAGAGGGGTCATGACACATTTCCCAATTTACTGCCTCTCTGGTCAACTGTCAGCCCTCTGTGGAAAACTTTACAATCAACTGTAAAGATTTTTCTTTTAAAACCTGCATCAGTTAAAGTGAAAATAAGCTGCTGTATCTTTGTCGCTCGCTGTCTTTTCAATAAAAATGTAATAACGTCAATATTTCTGCTCTGAGACCGTCAGATGTAAAGAAATAAAACCCCCACTCTGCTCTGTTTGTCCCGCATTGTGTTTGATTCTGGGACAACCTCTTGTTTTCGATGATAAGCCACTATCAAATTCCACATTATTACACGTTCTAGACATAACAAATACACACTGAGGGCCAAAGACAAGATTGCAGAGCAAAAAATGCAGACACACCCAAAGAAATAGAAGAGTGGGACACGACAACAAACACACCTATAAACAATATGTCCAGCTCAAAGACGTAAACACACACAAACTGAGGCTAACGTGTAATTCAAAGCCAGTCTAAACTCTACAAATCAGACAGCTGACAAACACTGATTGGTAGTCCCATCCATTTGAAAGACATACGGTGTAATGACTGGTTTGAAGTGGGAGCTGCAGCAGCGGCCCATGAAAGCTGCTTTTTGTAAATCTGTCTGTCATTTACTTTTTTTTTTTAAAGTTTATTTTTGTCTCCATCACTCTCTCTCTCTCTCTCGTGCTTTTATTTTTACATCACTCAAAGTTTGGAAAAACACTTGAAGTTGCATCCAGCTGTTTTTAATGTTCGGCCTCTGATGAAGCAACATGTTCACAAAGTGTAAAACTTTTTCATCCTGGGTGCTATTTTCACATATTCTTGTGTCTAAGTGACAAATGGAGACACTGCTTCTGACACTGGTCCAGTATCGACAGAGAGAGAGTGCTGCAGACGTGAGAAAGGCTGCAATGTAACCACTGAGGGCGTGTTTGCTCTGTCAGTGTACGTCTACTAAACGTGCTTATTTTTGACATTGACAGGCTCAGACTGTTATTCTGAGCGTCTGACAACATTAAGGAAAGTATCCCAACAGAGAAATGAAATGTTTTTTCGCTTGCTCCGGTCTGTTTTTATTGTGTTTCACTCTTGAGGAAGTTTTGTTTTGAAACCTCACAAAGTTTGATTTGTTGCAGAAAAACAAGGTGGAAACATTAGTGAGAGTTGGAAAGTGAATGCCAAGAAGAGTGTGTCAAATCGAGGTAAAGAAAGTGTAACTTAAACCTGGGCCACACTGCCTGTGTGTCGCTTAACGTCTAGTTTTTTTGTTTGTTTTTTGCAGCTGATTTAACAGGTTAGAGCAGCCTCACTGCTTTTTTTAAAATCATAGTGAAATCATACAACCTTTCTCTGCAGTCTTATTCTGAAATCTCACAAGGTGTGACATGTAGCGGGAAAAATAACGGTGGAAACACTGGTGAGAGTTTGAGAGAGGAGTGTCAAGAAGAAGAAGTTGAGTCAGAGTACACCTGGGCCACACTGCCTGCATGAACAGTGCATGTGTGTGGCAGAATGTCTAATGTTTTGGGGGGTCTGCAGCCAATTTAACAGGTTAGAGTAGCCGTACTGCCTATGTGAGCAGTGCTGCTCAGGTGCAGAACATCTAGAGAATCGAGATCTCACCTACTTTTTCCGCGTGTCGCACACAGTTTTCAGCAAAACTAGACAGCTGAAATGGTCTTTCAATAACTATACTGACATCGTATCACCTTTCTCTGCAGTCTTGTTGTGAAATCTGGCGAGGTGTGACTTGTTGCAGAAAAACAAGAGCGTAAACATCAGTAGGAGTTGGAGAGAGGAGTGTGTCGAGTTGGAGAAAAGAAAACGTAGCGTACACCCTGGCCACACTGCCTGTGTGAGCAGCGCATGCGTGTCGTGGAATGTCTAGTTTTTTTGTTTGCTTTTTTTGTGCCTGATTTAACAGGTTAGAGCAGCCTCACTGCCCGTGTGAGCAGCGCTGTTCAGGTGTGACTCACCGCGTTTGGGGTCCCACCTATTTTCTCCAAGTGACGCACGCAGTTTTCAGCAAAAATAGACAGTTAAAATGTTTGACTCAAAACTTCCTGTGTCCATTTCAAAATAAAAGCCCGCTTACAACGTTTCAATAGAAAAAATCCCTTCATTTGTTAACACATGGGTTTTAATGTGAAGCATTTTCAGATTGACATTACAGTGGCTTGTGTGACTCCATAAATTTGTGGAGTTCTGGCTTTTATTTGTGGAAATACGCTAACAAACAGACCATGTGAAGTGAAAGGTATGGAAAAACATTTCATTTCTCTGTAGGGATTCTCTCCGTAATGTTGTCAGACACTTATGAAAACAGTCGAGCCTGTCAGTGGTAAAAACAAGCACATTTAGCGGACATACACCGACAGTGAGAACATGATCTGAGTGGTTACACTGCAGCCTGTGTCACGGCATCAGTGCTCTCTCTTAATACTGGACCAGTTTCAAAAATTGTTTCATTATGTTTCTGCATATGTGACGTCAAAGTTGTCAGTTGTCGGGAAATCACTTTTCTGATTATTCCCACATCACATGAATGCATCATAAGTGACTAATGAAAGTAAATGTTTGGTTGACGGTAATAAACTTTTTATTAATTCTTGTATTGCATATCTTTTTTTTTTGCTCACATGAAATCTGTTAAATGGTATTAGGGTGTAACTGCTGTCAACATAGAGCGACTTTAATTAGTTCGAAAAAGTTATTTATTCGTGTTAAAACTGTTAACAAGTCAGTTAAAACAGTATTTTGGTGGTTTTAGAGGATGTACTGGAGCAGCAACATGTCTGGGATAAAACCACTTTATAATATAAAGTTTCAGCATATTTATAGCTACGTGAATTTTTGCTGGGTCGTCCTGTTGTACAAAAAAAAAAAAAAAAAGATTTATCAATACACAATGATTCTGAAAATTTAAAAGGTTTCATTACTTATGTTTTACAGTATTGATTTACTGATATCAGCTGCTCTCTCTTACTGTTGATGTTTACTGCAGTCATTCTGATGTTTTCTGCTAATAAGCAAGAAAAGAAAAGTCACTGTTGTCATGTTAAAGCCTTGCTATATTTATCTTGTACTAAAAATTTTAATCTTATGCCCTCAATGCCAATTTTCCCCGGTGGTATCAAAAATCAAGGTTTTCCAAACATTGCATTGAAGTTAAAAATTCCAGTATTGTGACGTTCAATGAATGGAGCAATAAAATCCAACATATCGTCTTTGTAGCATCCATGTTGTTTCCGCATTATGAAAGCTCGTGGACACACTGAAGTCAGAAGACCGACTTTACAGCTCTGCATATGGGACCATCTGAGGAGCAACGTTAGACACAAACACTCAAGAAAAAGAGTCCAAGTTGAAAAATACCAAAGTTTCCCGTTAAAGGAGAACAACAGGTAGAATTAAAAAAGCTCCCCAGGCGATACAATAAAGAAGAAACCAGTTTTTATGTCGCCTCCTGCCTCCACACACACACACACACACACACACACTACTTCACTGCACTCCCATTGTGATAAGTGTGCAGGAAGCAGAGAGCAGAGAGCAGCAGCTCACACACTTACACTCTGAGATTTAAAACACGAGAGGAAATAAAAGAGGGATAATTGTGGGTGAAAAGTGAACGCAATCATCGGAGCAGCAGGGAAACATCTCCAGTCTGTAAATGTATGAAACTAATGGATCTCAAAGTGTTAGTAAGAAATACAACTAACCTCTCACACCGCAGAGCTCAGGAGCCAAAGCTACATCGCCTCCGCTCCCTCCGGTATCTCTTTTACCGTTACGATACTGTGTCGGCTAATGAAGGGTTGTGCCTTCAACATGCAAACCAGACAGACACAGACGGAGACGGAGAGAAGGAGAGTGACCTGTGAGGGCATCATTAGCACTGATAGCAGGGAGGACGGGACAGGCGTCACCTGTGTAGGAAAATATTCAGATACGGCCGTTCTTCCCGCTCGAGATCCACTTTTATAGCAGCGTTATCAAGCTATTGGTTAATGCTTGGCTCTGCAGCACAGATAAAAAAGAAGGCAGCGGGAGGAGGAGGGGGAGCGATATTAAAAGCCTTGCTGTCAAACTGAATGTACACACACATGTATGCACAGGGAGGGACCGACGTCATGTTGGTACTCTTCCCGAAAAAACAGCAGGAAGCACAAAAAATATCAGAATTTGTTTGCTTTCGAAGTCTGAAAACAAAACGGGGAACAACACAAAAAATTTTATGTGGCTGTTTATGAGAAATGATTTCTGTTCGGGAACATTATTGTGGAATTTGCCGTTTATGTACATCAGATGTGTCACTGTGATGTGGGCAGAGCTGGTGTGAGGGCAAGACAGACCTTCACAGCACACACACACTCAGACACAACTTTTGTGGAGCTGTGGAGAGGGTCCTCGGGCTCACACACAAACACACACACACTCGTGCGCAGAGAGGAAAATAACCGGGGAGGGAGGAGGGGACGAAGGCCTCCTGGCAAACATGTTTGGCTCCCTTGTAAACTTCTCATTTGATAATATGGGATGAAGAGTTAACAGCGAGCATTTACAGCCTCGCCCTTCCAGCTAGAGGATGCATGCTTAAACACACTCATCCACACACACACACACACACACACACACACACACACACACACAGACAGACACTAAGCCACACAAACCACAGCCAGCACGCTACACAGACTCTCTGCTTTAACACTTCCAGGGACCACACACTGACTCAGCCAGGGACAAGTAAGAGTGTGAGGAGCACACGCATGTATACAACACAGGAGGGGTGGACAAAATAATACAACACGCTGCAGCTCAGCGTGGTGATGCAACCTGTGTTTTTTTTAACAGCGTTACATCATAAGGTGTTCCTGCTGTATTGTCAGATATTTAAAGAGGTGACGCTGCTCCAAGAAAATGCTAAAACTTTACTGCAACGCACTCCGATGCCAAACCAGTCCACCACAGCCTCACCAGAGTGGGAAAACACAGAGCTCAGGTCTCAGCGTCCACATGTCGGAGTTCTCTCAGCTAAAATAAATGAATTTACCCTCAACGATCACGCCGAGGCCGATGATGAATCTGCACCAGGCCGAGCAGGAGACATTATGGAGATCTGTGAGCGACGCCCACAGCCCGACAGAGGAGCATCATTAGTGCCCACAGAGCTTCTCCACTATCTAATCTGCAGTTTAATAGTGCGGACACACCCATATTACGTGTGAACAGATAGCTGAGTTCACACAGAGAGGCAGGAAGCACAGAGGAGGACCCTCACTGAAATACTGACATTAAAGATTTAAAGTTATTTCTTTAATTTGGAAATGAATTGTGACTTAAACTTTGTTTTTCAAGATTATTTTTATGCTGCTGACTGTTGAAGCACTTTGCCTCTATTTTTATTTCCTCTTTATGTGTTTCTTGAACGCAAACCTACTTGGAAATAAACCTGATTTTGATTATCTGACAACAAAGAGCTTTAAGAAGTTACAATAACTAAGAAACACTCAGGAATTAAAAGAATATTTCAGCTACTGAAACAGCGACAAAGCCGAGGTGCAGAAGTCAGGGAGGTCAGAGGGCACGTCCTCCTTAATATTCAGAACATGTGCATTAATGCCATCACCCAAACATAAGATCACTAAACTAATAAAGCAGTAGGTCTTTTATTTTGATGGAATTAAATATATTTCCATCATAAACTGCTGCACGTAAATTCACCAGAATGCAGGAAATGAAGTGTTTGATGCTCAAACTTTCCTAGATGAGGACCCCAACCCCCCTGTTTCATATTTGCCCCCCTAAATATTGAAACAAACCTACGCCCCTGCTACAGAGTGAAGCTAAATAAGGCCAGAGGGGGGTCTTCTTTATGTGCGTAAAATTGCAGACCATAAATAATTTGCGCATTTTGGCGGCAGCGTGAAAAAAGCCTCGAATCCTCGCGCGCACATGAAGCCCCTGCAGCTCAGCTGGAGCCAAAGAAAATATGAGTTTCCCACTATTTTTGATACGCAAACTCTTTGCACATTAACGCCCCCTCCTCCTCTTCCTCCTCCCCGACAGAGTCTGCGCGGCCCGTCAACTTTTTGAACATGTGAGCAAACTTTGAGCAGACAGGGAGGCCGGAGACCTGCAGAGCCTGCGCACGCTCTCCCATCACAGCAGCTGAGACGAATCCGTTTCTCCTCGCGGTTTGCTCCAAAAAAACTTCTGTATTTTTTGTTTTATTTTTCTGCTGTGATGGACGGACTGTGGCGGGGAGGAGACGGCACAGTGGCGCGCTGAGGTGTCTGATAGCGCGCCACTGTGCCGCCATTATGATTTCATTAATTATCAGGCCTTTTTTAATTAAATCAAAACTATTATAATTACTGAAAATGATTCTCTAATAAATATTAATCCGGATTCTGCAGCCACACTTTACCTGCTCAGGTGACAACAGGCGCATGTGTGTGAGCGCAGTCTGTCGGTTCACACGCGTTTTAATTAGATGAGAAAAAGCCCAAACGCTGTTTGGATTCCTGCTGGTTTTGGAAAAGAAGACTCAGCCTGCTTTTTTCTGTTAAAGGTCAGAGAGGACGAGGAGCTGGAAGTAGCTGCTGTCAGAGAGGAGGCAGAAATAAATACAAGAATCATTTCACTTCTCTGCAGCCTCGCATGTGACATTTTAAAACCTTTTACTGCACATTCAGAATTAATTCTAAAACCTACTTAAGGATGTGGGTTTGATTTCTTCATGTTTGGTGCAGGGCAGAGTATTGCTGCTGACAGGACGGTCTGCAGGAGGACTGGTTCTCATTTGGACGCATTTGGCTTCAGTTTCTGGTGATTACGCAGAGCGGACTGGAGGCCTAAACTCCTCCACAGTCCCTGACCAGACCTGGGCTTTCTGATCTCTCCGTGTTCCTGAGTGTTTCTGACTGTTTCCACCCTCCGTGTCTGTGCATCTCTGCTCGGAGGCGCAGTGTCTCCTGTCCCAGGTGCTGCAGAGGTTAAAGGCCCCTGTAGCAGCCGAGAACACTCGGAGCGTGTTCGACACCTCTCTGTTCCCTCGGTATGTTTTATTCATCGTACTGTCCCGGTTACCGGTGGAGGTGCAGTGTTTAAAAAAACTGGTGCTGTTATTTAAACTGTGCACGTGTTAAACAGTAACACCAGTGACACCTCTCACTGTGTGTGTCTCATTAATTATTTTTTAAAAGTTAAAAAGTCACAAAGTCCTGTTGTGGCGCATTTTAACGTGTCTCCGAAGATTTATAATAAACTTTTCTCTCTCTCTCTCTCTCTCTCACACACACACACACACACACACACATACGTATAAAGTTTTGCTATAAATTATTCTGAAGCTCTGCGATTAATCAAACACTTCCTGCCAAGGCTCCAAAATAACTTTTCATTTTTATTTTAAAGGCGCAAAGCATCATCTTAAATATTAAATTCACAATATTCACACACTAGTTAATAACTTATACATGATTTTACTCACGTATCTACATTTTGTGCATATTTAAAATACTAAATACAACTAATATTTCGTAAAAACAATACCAATACATAAAGAATCTCATTTTACTTCAGTGCCAAGAGACTGAAATTGTTCATGCATGTGCAAATTTAATAAGTAGATATGATTTAATTTGTATAAACTTTAAGAAAATTAACGCATACTTATAATTATTGAAAAATAAGTGGCTTATTTTGAAAATAACTAATTATAATAGCTTAATATTTAAATGCATGGGCGTTAAATATTAATAGATTAATAATAAACAAAAAAATTAGCAGCCTAATAATTGTAATCACAATAATCACAATAATAATAATAATAATATATAAGTTAGTTGTATTAACTGGAGGGACGGTGCCAACTCAAAGTAAAAGTTTTAGTGAGATCAGCTGGATCAATTTATCATTTATAATTTATTTTCACTTTATTATAATTTACAGGCACTTTAAATGGTGGTGTCTTCAGTACTATTATAATTTACAGGCACTTTAAATGGTGGTGTCTTCAGTACTGTGTCTCTGAGTGTGTGTGTGTGTGTGAGAGTGTGTGTGTGTGTGTGTGTGTGTGTGTGTGTGTCTACTCACTGCTTACGGCGTGTCTGTAGCGCTGTTGGCCGCTGAGGAGGCTCTGTCCATTGATCAGGAGTATTGAATCCAGGGCTGGGCTGTGGGTCGGCTCCTGGATACACGGCGGGTCACGCTGCTCAGTCTGGACTCGTCGGACACCGGACCGGATCCACACAGGAGAGAAAAGTTAGTGGGCAGGGAGGTTTGGAGAGGGGGCGAGGACAGCGCGCAGAGCAGCGGAGTGCGTGGAGATCTGGACGGAGGATGCTCGTCTGTGGGAAGTGGAAGCGAACAGAGAGACAGAGGGAGAGACTTTGTGAGCACCGGTGGGTCTGTCCTGGAGCCGTGAGCCGGAGCGCGCGCACAAACTTAATATTTTAAAATTCTGTCTTCCGTCCTCCTTTTTTACGCTTTTATCCGCCTGTTTTAGCTCAAAACGCGTCTCTGTGGCACAAATCTGCCCTCCTCTGAACTCATGGCTTCATCCTCGGAGAAAGCGCAAAAATAACGCGACGCAGCGGGAAACAGGAGCAACACAACCCCGGACACAGAGCGCACAACACGGACCTGACCGAGCAGCAGACACCGGCGCGTGAGGTACAGTAAAAGCGGGATTTCTCGGCGCAAAGGACCGGGTCCTAATCAGAGTGTCACTTTCAATCGTCCCTGTGCCAACGGGCGCACTGACTGATAGAGGGAGGAGAGAAGGGAGGAGAGACAAAGAGAGCAAGGGAAGGGAGGGAGGCGTCAAAAAAAAAAATAATGTGAGCCATGGAAGCATTTTGTGGGCCGGATCTCTCTTATAGGACGCTTAACATGATATAGAAGAGTCCAGCAGAACTTTATTCTGTTCATAAACAAGCCTTTTAGGTGATTGTAAACAGACCCATCAGGAGGGGCACCCACAGGAGGGGGCACCCACAGGGATCCTTGACTAAACCCTTCCTTCAGATGCTTAAATAAAGTCTGTTTTGACTTTATGTTGTCTCCACTCAACATAAACAGTTGCGTAATAATCCTCTAAATCATATCTGACTGAGATCTTCCTCCCCGGGGCCATAACATGGAGCAGGCTATCACACAGACCTTGACATCAGAGCGCTCTGCTGTTACTTTTCCACCAGGAGAAGATTTCTGCCTCACGCAGCAGGAACTTATCAGCTTCCCTCTAATATTTTCACACATGTCGGTATCATCCCGGATGATAATCCGCCCGAGGTGAAGTCCACGCGCTGATACATGTTAATAAGTAGCCTAATAATAAGTCTCCTCTTTATCTCTCGTTATTAGACGCGCTCAGTACAGCCGCAGTGTCTCTGTTAATGATAAACCCGTGCGTGGGATGAGAGGTCACGACCCTCCAAATATATGAACAACGGAAACCTCTGTCAATATTCAGAGTTAAAGGGACTCACAGAAACTGCGGATGGTCAGTGAACTCCTCTTGCTTCACGTGAGACAGACAGTGAACACAACAGCTGCAGGAGCGCGCACCAGGTCATCACTGTGTTGCTGCGCACAGGCGCATTGTCTGTGGCGCACGGTTCACTCTGTGTGTGTGTGTGTGTGTGTGTGTGTGTGTGTGTGTGTGTGTGTGTGTGTGTGTGTGTGTGTGCGCTCAGTGTTTTACTGAATGTAGAGCTGCTAGTTAGAGATAATACTTAGACCCCGCTCCATATCAGGTTTTCACTACACCTTTATGGCGGCACAGCGAGTTCACGATAACGATATTATCGCAATATCGAGAGAAAATTCGCCTTTAACTTTGATTGTTATGGATTTTGTTTCTCTTTTTGGCACATGACTTACACCAAAAATACAAGAGTAAGTTGGTGGAGAGAGTGTCTGTCACCGTAACCAAACAAAAGTGTATAGAAATTACAGTAATTCCTCTAAGTGGACAGTGAAGGCAGCCAGATGGCGCTTGGCAGAGAGAGACAAAGCCAGAATGAAACTGATTTAAAAGGTGCTGGATTATTTACACATTTATTATTATCATATGTCCACGACTGTCAGAATATTAGGGAGTATATTAGGGGTGGGGGAATAAATCAATACAGTATAGTATCACGATACTTTTGTGTGGCAATATCGTATCGTCACACAGATTTTTTAAATTCTATAAATTACTAATATTATAAATACCAATTTAACTTTATGGGAGCCTTCTAGAATAATACAATCAGTTGCTTTTTCAGTCCACTAGATGCATTTTGCTGCTGCAAAAAAAATGTCTGAAGTCAGATGAACAGGCTGAAAACTTGATCTTATTGGATTAAACAGATGTTGACAAAGTTTTCATTTGAGGACGTAATTTACGGTTTAAAAAAAGTAAATAAATCGCAATATATTTTATTGCAATACTCAGCACATAGATTTAAAATTGCGATAATATTGTATCGTGACTCAAGTATTGTGATAATATCGTATCGTGGATTCTCTGGTGATTCCCACCTCTACGATATATCATTTTGAAATATCTCAGTTATCGTCAATACCGGTAGGCTATATCGCTACGCCCCTATTGGTCATATTCAGTCAGTGTCATATAGATGGGCGATATGCAGGAAATCAAATCGCACGATATTTTTTACCTCAACCTTGACAATTTCACAAAATACTCACACAGTGAGATTTCTGATAAATGAATCATCAGTAATGTCAATATAATGACTACGCGACAGATAATGGAACAGCGAGAACAGTCTGTTAAGTTTGGAAAATGACATCATCTTACTGTAATGCAGGAAAGACACCACATGATATAACAATATCCCAAAGACAAATCTGGTCTCATGTCACGGTATCTATTAAATATCAATATACTGCACAGCCCATATACACACTGTGTGTCATAGGGCTGGACCATACAGAGATATCAAATATCACAATATTGTTTTAAACCAAACATCTCAATATTGTGACGATACTGTAGCTTTGACTATTGGTGCTTTCATGAAATATTTACACACTGAGATTTCTGACAAATAATCACCAGTAATGTGGATTTAATGACTTAGTGGGTAAAGACAAATAATAGAACAACAGTCTCAGACAATCATATTTTACTGCAACGCATTCTTTGACGCCCAGTGTGGGATTTAGTGGAATATACTGGCAGAAATATAATATAATTATGTAACTGTATAACCTGAAAGTAGGGTGTGTTTTTGTTACCTTAGAAATCAGGTCCTCGTCCTCAGAGATCGCCATGTTGCAAAAATTACATGACTTTACAGTAATGAAGCCGTTCAAACCAGGAAAAGACGACATGTTCAACATCAGGATATCAAAATGTAATCTCATATCCTGATATTGACATAATATCAATGTACTGCCCTGCTGTCAGGTGTGTGTTTGGATACAGAAAAACTCATTTCATAGATCAGTACCTTTAATAATTACCCATTAATGCTTTAATAAATATACAAATATATATACACACAATTTTATGAGGCTCCCAGCGGCCCTACGACCCAGCTGCCCTCAAGTCTGACTGAAGGTTTCACCTTGACCCTGTGACCTGTCAGATGTCGCTGTCTGATAAGGAAGTTGCAGAAGGTCAAATGACACTAAAGATATGGAAAGTTTTCTGAATGCAAAATAACTGACAAAATTCAAAACGTGTTTTTAAAACTGTGGGGAAACTGCAGCTGTAATGAGGTCACTCCTGTTGTCTTCTTTTTGTGAGAATTCATTTGCATCATTATTTGTTTAAATCCATAAAGAGTTGCTCTACGCTGGAGGCCGGTGGTCAGACAGGAGTTCAGACCACATGTGAGTTTTTCAGAGTATTAACTCAGCAGTAAATATTTTACTTTAACTCTGTTTGTGATTTCCTCTCCTTCCTCTCCTTCTCCCTGCTCAGATGTGCACGCGCTGTCTCCACGGCCTCACGGTAAGCTGCAACAAGGGAGTCTTTCATGCACATTTTAACGAGAGCATGCGCGACCGAGTTGAGCAACACGACCGAAGCCACAGGTTTGCAACATCTGCAACACTGTGACTGTGCGTAAAGCGCTGCTGGCTGCACGGAGCCTTGTGTTGGCACCAGAGGAGCCGCGGCGGGCACCAGTGAGGAGGGGGCGGGTGGACCCACTGCCTGCTCCGGCCCGGGGGCCTCTGGGTGCTCAGATCTTGGATGGGGAGCCAGAGGGGGTCCCACTAAAAGAGCGTTACGCGTTGTGTGCGTCGCCAGTCGTGCGCGTAGCTTTCCAGGAAAGAGACTCGAGGCTGAACGGGCCTGAAATTTTGGATTTTGGTCCTGATCAGCAGGTAGAAGACGAGAATTTTGGACATCCTGAGATTTGAAAATCAGCACCAACCTCTCCTGACTGAGCTCCTGACAAACAGCTGCTGAGTCTTAATTAAAACCTGATTTGGAGACAGAAGCGCTCCGCTGTCTGAGACTCTTCTTTACATCACCAACACTGCACCAAAGCGTAAAAACAGTGTCTATAAAGCATCTGTAACTCACCTCTGTAACGCAGCCCGGTTATCAGACACCTGGCAGCTCAGCTCTGACGGCAAGTGAGAATTAAGTGGCAGCAGCCGGTGGCGCAGAGCCAGTCCGCTCCTCGCTGCTCATTCGTCAATAATATTAAATATGATAATGACGGTGATGATGATGTCGACGCGCGCAAGTGAGGCTGCTGGCTACAGCGTGGGTCTGCTGCAGGCCTGGCTCTGATGTGACAAACTGAACCTGTGTGAGAGTCATAAATAAATATGAAATGCTCATTAAACTATTTCTATAAACATAAAAATGAGCAGATTGTGATTTTACCTCTCCAGGCAGCGCGGCGACATTTACGAGTCTCTGCTGAATTCTTGCAGTTATTTTTAATTTCATCGTAAAGCGCTCATTAGAGGTTGAAAATAAGAGTGTTAAAATCCATTTAAAGCTTTATTTCTCACCATAAACCCAAAGTGTCTGCGGTTTTTGGATAAGGCGATATTAAGCTCCAAAGTGCTGCTTTTGGCGGAGCGGAGGACGCGTCATGTGACCTGTGGCATTTGTAGTTTATTTAGACAATTATCTTCAGATTAATGGCGCCGTTGGAGACCTGGGTCACAGGAATATTTCGTTTTGTTGTTGCTTTACAAGATCATTTAATGGAGTTAATTCTAAATTAATTTAGTACGCAAATATATTTTGGGTTAAATATTTAATCACTGCGGGTTTAATGACTGAATCAAAGCTGCAGATTCAAGCAAAATATCTCACAACTAAAATATCACAGAAAATAATTAGACAGACATTTTTTCCGTCTGTGTTTAAATATTTAAAACTCTTCTCCAAGCCTCATTTTGTCAACTTAAATTTCCCTCCTGCAGCATGAGCGTGTGTGTGTGTATTTATTCAAAGAAATGTTCTGTTAACTAACTGCATCATGTGCATCTCATCTCATCATGCAGAGACATCGGGCTGCAGCAGGCGCTGTGAATTATTGAAGCCCGGCAGGGAATCGTTTGCCTGCAGAGCTCCTCCGCTGCATCACTTTACACACTCCGTCCCTTTATCTATTTTCCATTTCTTGGGGAAAGAGGGAATCTAGGAACGAGACCAAACAAGCGTAAAAATCTCCACAATGCCGTGAAGAAGAATGAAATATTGATCCCTGAAATAACCCCGATGGAGGACAAATTCAGAGGACCGGTGTGAATAATTGATGCGATCCTGCGCTCCCACAGCTTGTGTTAAACATGATAGTGATTGGAGAGTCATGTGGGCCACTTACACTTATTGAGAACATATTTAGAGCGCAGGTAAGTGTGTGTGTGTCTGAGTGTGTGTGTGTGTGTGTGTGTGTGTGTGTGTGTGTGTGTGTGTGTATGAAGCATGGCCTGGAGGGGGCTCAGTGCTGTGGCCGATCACCCCTCCTGCCTGAGCACCAGCCTCCCCAAAATGAAAAAAGCAAAGAATAACAGGCTTTTATTTATTTCACATCCTCGGAGCGGAGCGATTTATAGAAAGTGACCCCGTGATTTGAAGCAGAGCTCAACTCCGGCCCAAAACTCATTTAAAATTCAAGAAGTCAGCAGAATAATTTAGAGAAGAATGCATCTGGCTTGGATCAGGCAAAAATGACACATTAATAAATAACCACAGTTGAGTTTACATTATGGAAGTATAAAGAGGAAATCAGGCACTTTTACGCGCATTTTACGCACCTTTTATTCACGAATCTACTTCTATCTTTATGAGCTTTCAACAGACAACACAGAAACTAATGTGCTTTTAGGAACTGTTTGGTTTCGTCTGACACGAGCACATCTTCCCCTCAGCTTTAGTGGCACGCGCCCGCCTGTACTCGCCATCGGGGACGCGGTTTTGTTTGGTGTGCATGATTTTTCAGACGCCTGTTGTCACCTCCTGAGTGTTTGCCTGAGAAAAGAAGAAGCATCATTTGTGCAAACAGCGCGGCTGTGTGGTGGAGAGGAAAAGACAGAAACAACAAAAAATACCAGGGCACCAAAACCTCTGAATTTAAGTCTAAAAAGTGTCAGATTAAATTATGATCCTGTGTCTTTGTTTGTCTTTAATTTAACGGAGCGAGAATATTTTCAGCTCCTCTGTTGGCACCATGTTCCCAAACACTGCTGCTAATTATTTCTGATGAAAAAATTACTTTATGTCAATCAGATGAAGAGCTGTCCACTACATGAGGACACGCATGCGTGTCAGGAGGTTGTGACAAACCAGCCTGCTCCAAACTGTCTTATTACACACTGACACACGTTAGGAAGTCTTTTAATCATTTGAACTCATTTAGTGTGTTTATTTGTAAGAAGGCCGGAATATCTGCAGACAGTTGCCATCAGAGCGGTGGACTGACGGACGGAGCTCTGAGCTGATAATTAATCAAACATTTCTTAATTAATTTCACAGTTTTTCAGTGTTTGCGAAGATTTAACGCAACGAAAAACCTAATTACACTCACTGAACTCTCTTCGATGTTTTGTTTTTTTCAGAGAAATGAACCTTTCCCATATCGCCAGTTCACTCCAAGGAGTGCGTCATTTATTTATGTGAATGCTGGTGATGTGTCGGACCGCTGGTAATGATGATGATGATGGTGGTGATGATGAGTGAGACAGTGTGTTAAAACAAAAGGCCTTCAAGGCCAAAATTCAGGGCCAAAATATTGACAGAATCAAAGAAGCTCACCTGAGGACGGAGACTCAGGTGTGAAGGAAATAATGGAAAAAAAAAAAATGAATGAAACATTATAATAAAGTGTCCTGGTGTTATTGAATTAAGAGTAATAATATAATTAAACATGATAAAATCCGACTGAATTAGCAACATGTTTATAACTGCTACCAATAATAATAATAATAATAATAATAATAATAATTTGAAATTAAATAGACAATTCTCATTTCTTTATTTTACCCTCATTATTATCAATATTATTATTTTATTATTAATATTATTATTATTATTATCGCATTTTTTTTATGAGTGAAGCAAACGCTGTTTTTTTAATATATAAATATATTCTTGTATTTCCCAGTGTTCCGCTAAATTACCGGCTCGTGCTGGACACAATCAGCGTTAATTGAAAACGAAAGTAACGAACGGGTAACGAACAACAGGCGCGCGACACTAAACAGACAATTAGACAAAAAGCTGAGAGAAAATAAATACATATTTCTGCAGAAAACCTATTTCACATTTTTTCTTACCGTTTGCGTGATTACAGTGAATCATGAAGTTTAAAGGTTGCGAACTTATTTTATTTCTACTCGTTAATAAATAGATTTAAAGTTTCATTTGATTTTATCATTATTATTTTCTGAGCGGTAATAAATGATTGCTGTGTGATACTGTGTCTCTGTGCAGCTCTTAAATCGCTCCGGTTGGCTCAGGAGGAACTGAAGGGCCACAGCGCTCCAAATGGCTTGTTTTTAAAGGATGTATCTCGTTTCCGTCGAGGATTAATTTGTCTTTTGCGCCACTTTCAAAGCTTTTTCCCCAAATTGCTTCCATACAGAGGTCACGGCTCACAGTCCATTATTGCGCCTTCACACCATTTCTCACTCCGCAGCCTCCAAAGCTGCAGACACTGGATCCTAATACCTGATTTAATCTCAAGCTTTAGCGCCTCTTAAACCACATTTAACGAAAAAACAATAATAGCAATAATTATTAAGTCAATTATCTTGTTAATAAGTGTTAACAGTAACAAATAAATACACTTAATTAACATTAATGTAATCATAGTAATTGATTAATAGTAGAGACTCATTTTAATACTCTAAAGAAAGAAAATCAATAATCTGATAGACTTCTAACTGAAATATTTCAATACTATATTAAATATTTAATCTATCAAGCAAATAAAATTGTGTGAGGGCAAATTCTGACCTGAAATTTTCAAAATATTGCATTGCAAGTGTAACAGTTTAAACTAATGGCTTTTTAAATATTAAATTATTTACTACACATCAGTTACAAGCCATTAATAATACATTAATAATAAGGTTGAGGATCTGGATCAAAATCTATTAATTAACTTAAATTATTAAGCACTGATCAATTGTTTATGAACATTTCCAACTGTGTTTTTCCCACTTAGATGAGAGAAACATTGGCCAAAGAGATTTTTTCACAACCCCAAACTTGCTTTTATTCTTATAACTGATCATTTTTTAACCATTAATAAAGCCAATTATACCTTATAAAGACTTTATGAAAGGTGTCATATTATAAAGTGGCGATTAACTGAAGATTATTGAGTGTAACGGCTGGTTTAAGATGAATTTATTTTCCTTTCTGATGCACAAATGTCACATAAGTGGAGCCAGCAGCACCTGACGGCCTCAGAAACCAAACTGCAGACATTTTTATTTTCCAAGCAGATTTGCGTCTATCAGAGGCAGCGGCTCTAATGTCCTTATGCCTATCTGAGCTCCTCAGCGTCTGGGCCTTTGGAGCTGTGATACACACCGCAGAGGATTGTTTTCCTTTTGGTAAAAGCCGTGGCCCTCGCTGGCGGGCCCCCGCAGCCAATAAGTTCTTACCTGAAATCAAATCCGCCTGCTTAACGAGGAGGGAGTCGAGTTTGGAGGGAGCGAGGCGGTTGTGAGCGTCAGCACTCTGCACTATGTCATTGGGCACAAGTATTTGACAGTTGGAATTATCTGTAAATACTTCATTAAACTGTGTATGAGTTCCCCTCTTGTGCCTCATGGTCCACTTCTGGTAAGATTTACAAATGATAACATAAACACTTTGAAAAAGAAATTCAATTCTCATTTGAAAAGAATGGCACAGGGAGGAGGAGAGGAGGAGGAGGAGGAGGAGGAGGAGGAGGAGGAGGAGAGGAGGAGGTGGGGGGTTTGATTGGGGCCCACGAGCAACAAAACAGCGGAGGTCTCTGTAATGAGGTTTGGAAAGTGTGTTCAGTGTTCAGAGGTTTGCTTGACCTGCCAGAGGGATTGTCTTCCACACGGACAGCGTGCCAAGAGCCGAGCCGTCCAGACATTCACTAGCAGCTACCTCTGCTCTATTAAATCTGTTATAAAGCTGAGTTTCTCAAAGTGCGTCAGACAAACGGTGTCAGCTCATCAACAAGGTGAAGCTAATTCATCCTGCAGCTTGGCCCCTAATATCCAGCCTCCATGAAGCAGAATCAAACTCCCTCTGCGCCAGTCCACTGTTTATACCGTGACATTTTTTCCTTGACGGATACTCGCTTCTCCCCCTAAAAATACAGCGTCTAAATTAAGCGCCGCAGCGGGCGAACAGACAGGACAGCCTTCAGACCGGTGCACACAAAGCGTGCCAGTAGAATAAAATGCTCTCTGGCTCTCACATCATTGAGGCTACACTCACACTCACACTGACACACACAGCGTAAAGTCACTCCAGATTCAACTCTGTTCCACCTCTGCTGGTCACTCTGCTCCACAGGCTGACACAATCACCCCGGCACACACATGCACTCGTCATGACAGGCTGTCTGTCCTAATAACACAGGCGGCCGGCCTCTTATACCTGAGAGCCTCACGTCAAGAGCAGGCTGATGTTTGGAGGAAACGGAAACTGATACGCTTTGAAAGTGTCGGCGCTGGAGGAGGGCTGGAAAAAGTGAGGGTACTGAAGAGGAGAGAATGAAACAAAGGAGGGAAGAGGTTTTATATTTGGTCGCAGGTGGAGCTGCAGATGCTGAAGCAAGATTGAGTCTGAGGACCCGGAGAAGACGGACGCACGCCCACAAACAAGTACATACACTCACACAGGTCCTACCGTGCAGCACGCTGCTCCCCTGAGCCTTCTGGAAACGTGTCGTCTACAGTCGGCGTCACAAATTCCCCCAAACGAACCCTGTCTACGACTCTGAACCGCTGCGGGACACAGATGAGCAAACGGCCTTGTGGGTAAACAAGGGTGCTGGGTGGTGGATGGTTTCACTTTGCAGGTCCCCCCGGAGTGGGCGGGGCCAATGCATTCAAAGTAAATGTCAATCATTTACTGTCAGACACCAATGAGGAAGCTTTTGTCTCCCAAAGTAACTCCCTTTGATTTCTCTGAAGGGAGTCAATGATTGAAAACATGAGGGACACCCATACTGGCCTGTCGGGTATTTAGTGCGTCTGAGAATGCGTGTGTGTGTGTGTGTGTGTGTGTGTGTGTGTGTGTGTGTGTTGGCCGGTTCCTGAGTGGCTGTCAGAGCGATAATGATCTGGTCGGCTGCGCGGAGGGTGCAGGGTCAGAGGTGACCTCACTGCTGTGATCTTGTGTTTGTTATTGCTTTGCTGCCCTTGGACGGGTTAACATAGCACACACTGCATCAGCTGGTCTGTGCACTTCCTCTGACTCACACACACACACACACACACACACACACACACACAGACAGCGCTCAGTCAGCGAGCCTGTGTGAGGCGTCTGAGGGTCACTTCCACATGTGTTGATGGGCCCTGAGTGAACTAATCTAAACTGGTGAAATGTTATATCCCGCTGCAGGGCGGACAGGAGCCCAAATGGCCCCACGGCTGCTGACTGCTTTATCCCCTAATGTGCAGAGAACAACCGTGGAAGGATCTAGACGTGCACGTACTGACGGCTCGAGGCTTCAGAGGGAGAAAAATTGGTTTCATGGATTAATTTGTGATTTTCTGTGATATTACATGTGAGGTTCCTTTTTCAAAATCATGTCAACTCACTCTGCAGACTTATCCTAAAACACAAGCCTCACACAGCAGTAATCCCTCTCAATCATCTCTTACAACGCACTCTCAGTGTGTGGTGGTGTGTGGTGGTGTGTGGTGGTGTGTTTATCTTGCGTGGCGTTTGTGGCCGTGTACCCCCGCAGTGCTCAGGTGAGGTTGGAGCTTTGCATAAAAAGGTAGCCACCAGGTGCCAGACTGTGCGCAGCAGGCGCCCACAAGACACACGCCGAAAATAATGCAAATATACTGAGGCAACACGCCAACGAGAGTGAATCTGGGGTTGGCTTTTACTTTCACTTTTTCTGTAGCTGACGTTAGTACACCTTTAAGCTTGTGTTCTCTGCATAAAATGGTCAATGGGACACAGAATGGCTCCCACTGCCTTTACATTCCCCCTTACCGTCATCCATTCATTTTCCATAACCGCTCATCCTGTTGGGGTCACAGGGGGAGGAGCCTATCCCAGCTGACATTGGGTGAGAGGCAGGGTTCACCCTGGACAGGTCACCAGACTATCACAGGGCTGACACATAGAGACAGACAACCATTCACACTCACATTCACACCTACGGACAATTTAGAGTCACCAATTAACCTGCATGTCTTTGGACTGTGGGAGGAAGCTGGAGCACCTGGAGGAAACCCACGCTGACACAGGGAGAACATGCAAACTCTGGGTTCGGATCAGGAACCCTCTTGCTGTGAGGTGACAATGCTAACCACTGCACCACCATTTTGTTTAGTGAAAATTACATGCAAAAATTAGCCACCATCTCCACTTAAATCACAGCTCTTATTGTAACTGCAATATCTGTCAGAATAGATGCAATACAATTTTTGTTTTGAGATTTTTTAGGTGGGTTTTTGCATATCGTGCCGCCCTCTAAATGGTTAGAGTGGTGGAAAATACACTTACATCAATACAGCACAGTATCACGATATTTTGCGTGGCAGTATTGTGCCAATACACGGATGCCAATTATCTTTCTTACTATATAAATTATTAATATTGCAAACACAAATTAAACATTGGGACTTTATTATTGTCTCATCTGAAGACATTAGGGCTAGGGGTGGGCGACATGGCCCTAAAATAATATCACAATATATCAGGGTATTTTCTTGATGATATGACAAATTAGTAAAACGTTTTTTTTTAAAAATATTATTAATTTAAGAACATAGAGTTGCAACAAAATAAGTGATAAAATTTTACAGTTTGCTTCAAATATTCAGTAGAAACAAAACTGATCTCTCATTTCTTCAGTTTGTGAACAACAACAGTAACTCAGAGTGAGATTCAGACTCTGTCACAATATTAATAGTTCAATTAAATAAATCTACCACTAATTACACATTTCAAAAAATGTCCCCTGTGATCTATAAATATATATATATATATAAATCAACAGGTGATTTCCTTCTCTTTCTATATGCTCTGCCATTTCTCCTCCAATCATCAGGCTGTAACCTGTGACAGGCTGTTATGATACCACAACTATCACACAGTCACATATATGGAGTTTTATCACGTAGGTTTACATCACCAAAGGTTTATGACAAAATCACTTGATGACACGGTGAGAGAGGAGAGGGAGAGACGCTGTGCTGCTGCCAGAGGAGCCGCTGACTGAGTTCCCTCTGAGCGCTAAGAGAAGTAAAACATTCAGGACGCCACAGTTTCTTCCACACTACTGAAGCTGCTCCTCTTTTTGGAACCACCAAGGAGTCGGTAATAATTTCGCTTTCAGCCATGCTTGTTGTTGCCGTGGGAAACAGTATGACGTCAATATGTCAACAAGTCGAAATACTGCGAGTAACACGATATGAATTTTTCATATGATATTATGGTATTATTGTGAGCGATATGATATGGCACACCCCTATTGTGCAGCCCTCTATCGATACAAGGATGCCAGTTATCTATTTTTAATTATATAAATTATTAATATTGCAAACACTGAGACTTTATTGTCGTCTCATTTGAAGACGTTGGGACTTTATTTTTGTGTTACTGCAGCATTTCACACAGGCTCATTACATGTGACAGACTGATGCTGCACACAAAAGGACATTCTTATCTTGGAATATGAAGCAGGGAAAATTCATAGACTTAGAAAACAGGCAAATCACAAGGCTTCAGATTTGTTGCATTAAAATGTTTTATAGTATTCCACACTTGTGACCACTAAAAATCGTCTTTGTATGAGGACAAAACTACTTCCTGTTCAAAGACGACGTTCAGTTTTTTATACTTATCAGGTCCTTCTGATCACAGATAACTTGGAAAGATTAAACATGCATACCAGACAAAAGCTGGGGTCTCAGAAGGTTAGAGCACACAGTCACAGATCTCATGTGACCTGACGTATTTAATCGACGGGCTTCGGCCTGCAGATACTCATGCGGTGTAGCCTCCATACAAATATAATCGCAGCCACATAAGAGAGTGGCGCTGACTGTGTCTGTGCCAGCAGAGGTATGCTAATGGAGTCAGAGGATAGTTCTGTGTGCGTCACAGGTCTCCTCTGAGTATGGTGGTCGGATGCCCACCCACCTCCTTCATTTTCATACTTCAAACACTCAACAAAGCCCCACTAATACAGAACATACTGGGGGGGTGGAGGGCCGGAGCGCCGGACATGTAAGACAGAGGAGAGTGACGGGAAAGAAAGAAGAGACTTAATCAGCCATTATTTATAGTCCGCCGAGGTTTTAAATCAACACGCTCAGGACCCGGGGCCGGGCCTTATGGCTTTATAACTGCTGTTCAAATAATCACGGCACAGATACCAGATATGGATCAGATATGGATCGCTCCACCTCAGCTCCTGCCGCTCTCTCCTCCATCTCAGGCTCAAGATTCACGACACATTTTACTAATAAATCTCAGCATTTCATTATATTTCTGAGGCACCTGTTTGCTTCCATCTGCACTCGTCTGTGCTGCTTTTACGTTTGACAGAATCGCTCAGGATGGGTGATAGTAGACGTGTGTGTGTGTGTGTGTGTGTGTGTGTGTGTGGGAGTTTACATGCATCTTTGTGCAATTGTGTGAACACATGCATATGCAGATACTCGCCTGCCTGTGTGTGTGTGTGTGTGTGTGTGTGTGTGTGTGTGTGTGTGTGTGTGAAAGCTGTGAAATGAAAACAAATGGGAATCCTAAGCGAGGTGAACATGACGGATGGAGCTGCTCAGAGGGAACAGAAGCATTAGTGTATATGGAGAGTGGTCTGGTTTGGCACATGGGGTGTGTGTGTGTGTGTGTGGGGGGGGTGGTAATAGAGGAACGGGAATGACAGCGCAGATGAGCGGAATGGTGGGATGGAGTCAGTGAAGGTCTGACATTGCCAGAACCTGCCATGTGTCATTGATTAACCGGGTAGAGTTGCAATGATTTAGTTGACAAAGCATCACATTAGTGCTGTGGATCCAAGTGTGTGTGCGTGTGTGTGCATGTGTGTGTGCAGATTAATGATCCAGCGAAAAGCCAGATACTTGTTGACATAAACTGAGTTGCCAAAGTGATATCATGACATTGTTTTATTTCTCACGGTGCTATTTTCCTTTTATTACCGAGACATTATTGAGTGTGACTGCAACGCTCTGCTGGAACGGGCACTCACAAAATGATTCATGCAGCAACAGTAAATATTAAAACTGAAAAGGAAAAAAACAGGACAGCAGTTGTTTGGCCATTGTTGAGAAAATTGCGGTAATTATAAAAGCAGTCCGATTCATTTCAGTGCATTCGTGCTACAAACGAAAACCCGAAGCTCTCCGACCTTCGAGCAAATCTCTTGGTTTAGTTTTAGTGTCAGGAATACAAACACAAAAATGCTCCACTTTCCGACCGACAGACATGCCTTCTTGAAATTACACAATGGGGGCTGGCGCTGGTTTCATGGACCTTAAAGTTCATGGAGCTTACTCAATTCATGAGAGAGCGTAAAACCACTCGGATCAGGAAACAAAAAGGTGAAAAGCATCAACAGCGCGGATTTAAGCTGGCAGCAGAGCTCGCAGTGCCTCTGGATCGAATACGCTGCTTCAGCTAAAAACTGTAAACAGCGTGAAACTATATCTACGACTACTACAGTGTGTCTGAATGTGTGTGTGTGTCACAGAGGGGGAGAAGTGTGTGTGAGAGGTGAAACGGCCAGGTAGACTAGACAAGAGGAGTGGATAAGTGAGGGACGGGAGCAGCCGACACTTTTCTTAAACCGAAGCTGGACCTGTTTTATCTCAGCGTGGAGGAGAGACAGAGGGAGCGAGGTCTTTGCAGGGACAAGGCCAGGCGCGGCGTTGTGTGGCTGGTGGGGGAGGAGGTGGGGGTGGGGGGGTAAGATGAGGTTGCTGTAGGTCTGGGGCTCTGTCTGTTTGTCTGCGAGCTGTGGAGGGCCTGCTCCTGGGGCTAACTGATTAGGCCATAATTTGAAGGGGGTGTCTTGAGGGAGCAGCCCCCTTCTTCGCCCACCGCCACCACCCATGGGAGGCTGGAGTAGGTGCAACAGGACCCGAGACGTATCGACACACACACACACACACACACACACACACACACACACACACACACGAATGCTTATGAAATGATGGATAAGCAGACGTGGGGATTGAGAACAGGAAGTGATGATTTAAACAGAGCACCAGAGACGCCAGCAACAGAGCTACTCCCCCCCTCCTCCTCTCTCACAGTGAAACTATACGCACGCTGGAGGAGCAGGTAAGCTTTGAATTATATTTCATGTTCACGTCGCCAGCGCAGATCATTTCGTTTAAAGCGGCTGTAATCAATATTTCACTGGATCAGCAATGGAATGAACGGCACGACTACATGTATGTGAAAAGTATGAACCTACAGAGAATTATCTCCTCAGCTCTGAGAGGGTGTTTATGGACTTGGACAACTTCGGGCCGTGAGCCTTTATGGATATACGTGCACCTTAAATTAATAACAAATTTGTCACTTGGTTTGCATACTTCTTTTGTTTGTTGTTTGTTTGTTTTGTTTACTTGGGAATATGGGAGTGGAGGGAGGAAATGAGGGACATGTTGACATTCAGTTTACTGATATTATATGTTCACCCATTGGTGATTATTTTACATCTTAACTGAAATAAAAATATGAAGGAAAAAAGTTTCTTTAGCATCTTTTAGCTCCTTGTTTTGGTTTTCTGCCCCTGAACTTTTCAGCCTTACGGTGTTCCCACTGGGGGCGGGAATCACCAGAGGATCCACGACACGATATCATCACGATACTTAAGTCAAGGCTTGAAACTTGACTTGGACTTTAACAACAATGACTCGTAGCTTCACTTGGACTTGAGCCTTTTGAGTTTAAAATACTTGATATCTTCCCCCAGGCCCAAAGACCAAAGAGTATGTCATTGAAAATGTGTGTGAAGTATCAATTCATTTCCTGAATCAACTTACATTATCTTCGCATTCCCAGTAAGTCGACACTTCATTCCCCAGATCCACTTTGCTTGAACCAGTCCAACAGCATATAATAATCATGCAGAAGAGAACCATGAAGAACCAACGTTACATTATTGAGCGCTAGCTGGAGAAAAAAACAAAACAAATATAATTTCGTTTGGATACAAAAACTATGCAGTGGTCAACAAAGAACAAACTGCAGCATGTAAAAAGTGCAGGTCGAAAATTACAGACGGAGACGCAACAACTTCAAACTTTATTTGACATTTGAAGTTGCACAAAAGACAGCTAATGCTTAGCTAACGTTAGCTTAAAAGCTGAGTAACTTTTTAACAAACTTGTTTTAACAAATATATACAGATTTAAAAGGCATTTATGATTTTTGTAAATTTAATGTATTATCACTCTGTTGTTAAGATGGCTTCACATTTCATGAGCATATTACGACTTGTTCAGGACTCAAAGTTTAGGATTTTGGACTTGACTTGGGACTTGACTCGCAAAGCTGGAGTGCAAAGACTTGCAACATACTTGTGACTTGCAAAATAATGACTTGGTCCCATCTCTGGAGAGAACACTAGAATATTACACGAGTACTGTAGCAACTGTTGTTTCCGTTATTCAAGTAAAAGGAAAAGCATAAAAGCAAAAAGTAGGTCAGTTTTACTCTGAGTGAACTTCACTGTGTTACATAAAGAAAAAACATATCATGATAAAGCGGAGGCTGAAAGGCTACTGTTGAATTAGAAACCATCTACAATATGAAGCACTTGACACATTTCAGCTTCTACACCAGTGGAACAGCATCACAGCACAACTGGCCAAACCAACAGTAAGTTCAATTTCTACCGATGCAGCACCAGAAATACAGCAGAACATCAGAGATAAATATATAACCACTGTCCTCAGGGCAGCCTCGTTAGAGCTGACGAGAGACAGAACTCAGACGACTGCACAGAAATGACCTACAATAAATAAAGTGTGTGGACTGAACACCACAGGTAAGAGCACCAGATATTATCAAGCCACAGAAATTCAATAGACCTTACGAATCAACAGCAGAATAAAATATCAATATCAATCCCACTGATCACAAGTAGGATTGCAACTGTATGAGATATTTATGGTACAATAACTGTTTCAGAGATTATTGCAGTTTCACGATATCAGAATGTGACATCATTTATATTATTATCAATCAGAGTGACCATTAAAGGAATGAATGACTTTTCTACTCAATATTGTAAATAAGCAAATGCACAGGTATAAGAACCATCAACTTTTATATCATGGTATACTCTGAAACTATAACATCACTGCAACCCTAAACATAAGTAACCTGTTGGCACAGGTAACGCCCCTAAACAATATATAAAGGCAGGTGTGCAAAGACCTCAAATTTAAGACTTATGTTTGAGTCTCTGGACTGTGACAATTAGATGTGTTTTTACTTATCTTGGAACAAGTGTCCTCGACCACCCCTGAATTATTTCCTCTTCCCTAAGAGAATAATTAAAAGAAAAACAAACACTGCTGAATTTCAGAGATCAGTCGATACAGACAAAAGTAACAGACATTTTGTTGGTGTCTATTCCTTGCTGCATGAGGCCCAATATAAACTCCACAGCAGCTACAGCAATAAACATGTAACAACAGAAACAGAGCTGCACAGATCTGACCCACTGCAGAGCAGAATACGCATGCGCACACAGATTAAAAAAAGGAAGCTTTACAGTTACAGTGTTGAGTGTGTTGATGTACTCACCTGTCTGAACGTCATCAAGTGTCTGCTGCAGGTGTAACACCTGTGCTCGTTCATTCCCAAAGTAAAAGTCCACTCTGCCTCTCTGGTCCCAGTAGAACCAGTCCACTCTGCCTCTCTGGTCCCAGTAGAACCAGTCCACACACTTCAGTGAAGGTAAAAGTTCCTCAGTGAGCAGAGAAGTCTGAACTGCTCCTCCACCTGAGCATCTTAGCATCTTAGCATGTTAGCATGTTAGCTACATCCTGCATCCACCTGTTGGCTGTGCAGGTGTTTGATTTGCGTCACTTCGCGCGCGCGGGCGGCGCATTAAGTGACTGATTAATTCATGTGAATGTAACCTGGTTTTTATCATGCCGAGGTACAACATGGCTGACCATGACCTGCAGTGATGTCATACTTACTGTTATTAACATCATCTATGTGGAAGACTGTTAGCTCACTGCTGACCTCGGACTGTGTGCGCGTCCTAACACACTCGCGACTAAATTCGTGTTTCCCTCCCGTTTTCCGTAGCGCCGCCCCCAGGTGACACACCTGAGTGTCTCCTCTCGGTCACAGCGCCCTCCTGCGGCCGCAAACACACCAGCAGCTTCTGCTCTAGAGTACATTTAAGTACGTTTACTCAAGTAGCAAGTACAAGTTAGAGGTAACGATAGCTACTTGTACTGGACCATGGTATTTTAATTTTATTTTATTTTATTTACTCTGTACATATCTACAGACCCATACTTTTATACTCTCATACATCATACACATTTTGTTATTTTTCAGTTATTAGTATTATTTATTTCACTTTTTTGTGGGAGTCAAATCCCACCAATATTCACATAATCTTCCAATACACAAAAAAATTCCTAATCTACAACCATGCACCGCTGTCCAAATAAATGATTATCACGTGTAATCATAATCACAAATAAACTTAAAATAAGTACATTTTGCTCATACATATCTTTTTACTTAAGTAAGGTTTTGAATGCAGGACTTCTACTGGCAGTGGAGTATTTTTTACAGTGTGGTATTTGTACCTTTACTTCAGATCTGAATACTTCTTCCACCTGTGGCTGCAGCTGCTGATTTATCTCATTTCTTTGGTTCCACTTGCACGCAGTTTATCATGATGTGTTCTTACTCTGTGGTAAATGCAGCTTGAAATGTTGCAAAGTACAAATTATGTGATTAAAAAGTACTTCAGTGAAAGCCTTTAAAAGAAAATACTCCAAAAAGTCAAACTTTGACAGAGCAACAAGAGTAAACTTCCAAAGACAAAGTTTTACCTGACAGTTATTTCTATTATTTTGTCCACCCCATCTCTCTGCAGCCTGTAATACAATCAGAAACTACATCCTCTGAAATGTTCACACAGTGGAATCAACATCTCTCCAGGGTTGTTGTATAAGACTGAATTAGTTTTAGTTATTTGTCCCTGTATAAACTGGCAGCTCAGTGTATTTCTCTACAAACACACATAATTAACAAATGAATAAACCCCAAAAAATTAAATATAGCAACCCACTTCAGTCCAGTCTCCATGAGCCCTTCATATTTTAACCAATACAGACAACATAATAGCTGTAATTACGGCAGCATATGATATTTATTGCTGCCGGTTTAAGGCAAAGAAGCTGATATTTATCTGGTAATTACAGGTACTAAAGCTCAGCCCTGCTTTGTTTCCCCGTGTTGTTTGGCCATTGCCATGACGCTGTGTGGGTCTCCACTGTCAACAAGCAGCCTGCAATCTCCCATTAGATCAGATGCTATTAGTGCAGAGAGGAGTCACTGAGCAAACAGTATCCCTGCCTTTAAAACCGGGTTATCTAATCTAGTCAACAGGGATGAGCTGGACTTTGGAGTTCACAGACAGACAGGGCAGTTTGTCCACAAGTGTTGTTTGGCACGGGAATAAAACGCCACTAGAGATCAGACGAGTCTTGGTTGGTCGATTCCCCCAGACGCTCCTCGCTGAGCTTTATGAGTGGGGATCAGATAAGAGTTTGTGGAGGTACTTTGTTGAGGGTCAGATAAGGTGTGGTGCTGATGACTGGAGATGGTGCTGTGGTCCCTCTCACTGGAGAGTTGGTTTAGAGGCTGAGTTCTGTAGAGTTAACCAACCAGCTGCTTTGTTACCAGACAGTGAGGAAGGGTTTAAATTTAGAGGTAGATGTGTTTCCTCCTCACTGGTTAAAATATATAGCTTCACATTTTTAAATCTACCTTCAAACCACGTGTTCATTTAAAGTTTGTGGTGGCTGTAACTTCCTCCTGTCCACAGCGGCCCTGAACACATCCCCTCCTGACGTGATTTTAATGGAAGAAACAAGAGACAAAAGTCCTTTCTCTGTGTAAAATGCATTCAGAAGTTCAGCTGAAACTTACGTGGTGTTAATTAGACAAATCTACAGTCTGTTCTGCACCAATTTCATCGTGTTTCCAGACTGAGAGTTCTTGCTGAGCTGCAGGAGAGAGATGGAAACACAGGAGTTTCAGCACAGTCACCAGAAAAAATGTTGGCATTGTACGTTTCTGCAAACCACGTATACGTATCATATCAAAAGTGACGTACTATATCAGCTGACTTTGTCATCAGGAGGTGGAGGGGATTGTGGACAGCGTGTCACCTAGGTGAGACCAACCTGCCAGGCTGTAGACCACTGTTTAAGACCAACAAGAAAAAAAAACGTTGTGATTTAGCGAGTCATGGCTGTGTTTGCAGCGGCTTCTTAGGGCAACAAAAGTGGGTGTTTGGAACTATTCTTGATACCAAATCTTTGCTGCTTTTTCTCTCAGGAATGTGGCCCGAAAATGTTTTGTTCTTTTAACCGTGACAAAAAAGCATCATTTATGTACCAAGACAACGCTGCTTTACTGTCGGAATTGTGGTCGGAAAAGTAGCTGTTCATTGCTGCTTTTCCTGCTGAGATTGTGGCCTGAAAAACTGTTTCTCTTTTTATGGAGACATCGCTGCTTTACTGCCGGAATTGTGGCCTGAAAATCGGGTGGTATTTGCTGAGACATTGCCACTTTTCTGCCCTGGCATGTGACCTGAAAAGCTGTTGTTTTTTCCCAAGACATCACTGCTTTTCCTGCTGGGATTGTGTTTGAAAAACGGCTGTTATTAACTGAGACTTTGCTGCTTTTTTGCCTGAAAAGCTGTTGTTTTTTTTACCTACACATTGCCGCTCTTCCTGCCAGGACAGTGGCCCATAAAGTGGTCATTTTTTACCAATACTTTGCTGTGTTTCCAGCGGGGGTCGTGGCCCAGGACGGGGTATTTTAAGCCGTAACATGATCTTTTTCTAACCATAACTAAGTGGTTTTTGTGCCTAAACCTTACCGCACGTTAACCACGTTATTGTTGAGAGTTTCAACTCATCTGCTGCATAATAACAAATGAAACGTATCCTCTGTTTGCAGAAACGTTCAATGCCAATGTTTTCTCTGGCGATTGGGTTGGGAACTTTGTTCTACAAACACAGGAACTTTTAAAGACACCAACTTGATTTGGTAATCTGAGACTGATGAGGCGTCTTCTTAGGTTTCTAACTTTAGAATGTGTTTTTACACAAAACAAGGAATCTGGATTTTGTTGGAAATATAAAGGATCTCCTCGTGGCCAGTGTGGACAGGAGGAGCTGCTCCAGTGTATATTGGCATGTGAGCATTGTATTAAGACAGACTTGTAAAATATGTGAACTTCTCCTTTCTGCTTGATCCTGGACTGAGCTCTGCTGCTGCATTGAGACTGGCACTGAATTCTTCAGGGAAGACACCTGAGCTGAGTCTGGAAAACTTGCCCCAGTTATTCACCCTCTTCATGCCTATTAGACCCTGCTTAAAACCATCCCCACACAGTGAATGTTTTCCTGTAACACCCCTATTTGTTTTGTCTGATTCATGCGCCCATCCTCTAAAACCTCGACCCGTGTATAAGTCTCCATCTCTGTGTCTCTTCTCCTTCATGGCTGAGTGCTTTGGTCCAGGCTCAGGAGGCAGAGGCGGCTGTGTATGCGGGCTCGGCCTGGCCCGGCCTGCCCAGCGTCAGGCTAAGTGCCTCTGACAGCCCACCGCACAGTTATTAACTGTGATCCGCCACCACAGGGCCTGGGCAACCCCGCGCCGAGGGGAGGGTCCACCAGAGGGCTCTGCTCTAAACACAAAGACTGCTTTCACCTCTCTCGCAGTCCCCTCTGCAATCCACCATTTACCCTCCTGACCCCCCCACCAACCCGCTAATACATATTTACATCATTTCATATACTGTGCATACAGTTTTTCTAATATGGCCCTATTCATGTGTCCCTGGAACTGCTGCGGAGCTGCTCTGCCAACCGTCCAGGCTGCTGACACTGATGGGCTGAATAAAAATGCTTTTGTAAAGGACAACTGTGAAGGCGGTTCTTTTATGAAGGATTACTGGAGGGCACATACATATACAGGAACATGTACAGCGCTGCCTCGGCGGCTTGATGTTGCCTATGGAATGCCGTCCGTACACTTGTGGCTTTCATCCATATAGGTGGTCTGCAGCACTGTTTGTCCTGCGCTCGCCCTCCAGTATCCCAGCCGCCCCCTTTTTCTTCCTCAGGATGTGGGAGACCGGAGAGCCATCAGCCCCTTCAAACAACAACACAACACGGGTCATTAGATGACAAAATTGAGAGAGAAATAAATAAATGTTAGTGAGGGGGAGGACAGAGGGAGAGACAGACAGACAGACACGGAGAGAGAGTGAGATCCATAATGACAGTTGACTATGTTTAGCCCCCAGAAAGGCATTGGGATAAACAGCCGCTCGTCCTAGCTAACAGGAGGGCTTTAAGTCGCTGAATTGAAAACCCCCAAAGCCACTTTTTCCTGCCCACATTGGCCATAATGAGAGCCCCACCATTCAATTGTTGAATAGTTGAGGCTTTTCCCTTTGAGGTGACTGGCTTTAATATAGCAACACGACATACACAGTGGAGCAATGGACGTCCCCAGCAGTGTTCAAAGCTGTGGCGGGATAAGGATACGGCTGACATGCATTATTCCTTACAAAAGCTGCCCTTTGTTTGCTTTATGCTCAGATCCCACAAATTGTAGGCTTTGTCCGTCAACATTTCTTATTTCGGGCAGAGTCCTTTTTATTTTTTCTCTCCCTCCTCGCCCCCCTCTCTGTCTCTCTGTCTCTCCTTCTCCTGCTGTCCTCCCTGGTCTTGGCATGCGTTGGTGCTTCACGGCATTGATAACTGTGCAAACACTGAAAACAGTCAGATGATTTGGTGAATTCATGCTCGCTGCAGCTCTGCAGGAGCTTGAAGGGAAGGCCTGTCAGTCTGTGCCATGCTCGCCTCACAGATGACAAATTCAACCCAGACTTTTAAGAACTGTCATGACGGTGACGTTTGCAATTTCCTATATCCAGATTAAACGTCTCTATTTGATCCTAGAAGATTAGTCTGAATTTTTATCGATTTTAAATGTGATAGAATATTGTTACTCAGTGAAAATCATCTGCAGTGTCTCTCACACACATCGAGGTGCAAAGAAAGAAAAACCTAACTGTTGGTTTTTGTTTTCCTGGAGAAATAAGTAGAGAATTTAGTTTGGTTGCCAAAGAAAATCTGTCAAACAGGGAAAAAGTCCTCAAACTATCAGCCGTTTGTAGCAGAGTATTATTGATTTCATTTTCTGCTCATGCTCCAAAATAAAAAGTCACTTTGAGCATTTTATCTTTAACAAACCACAGAGTTTGTACATGATTTCTATCCATAAAACGAACTGTCATCAGAATTCTCATGTACAACCATGTTCAGTCCTTTACAGGGATGGTTTGGATACTTATCCACTGACAGTGTGTTACACACAGTAGATGTCAGTCAGCACGCCCCCAGTTTGGAGAAGCAGGCTGGAATACTGACATGGAGGTTAAGCAGTGTGCTGCTGTGGAGGGGTCAGCAACAAAATGTATTTTAGCCACCTAAAAAAATCAATATCAGTTTAAGTGTACGCTATATTGAGAGTATTTTCACCACTTTACCTTCGTCAGACAGTCTGTTTCTACGGAAAAAAAGTTCCCCATCTATGCTCTCGTCAAAGCCAGACTCCATTGAGAAAAAATGTAATTTTAGCTCTCTGAACACAGGAGCTGCTGGTCTACTGCTGCTTCCATCAGTTAGTTAGTTGTGTTATTGTGTGACTTTGGTGAATCAGAGCTAACCCTTTAAACGAATAAGTCACAATAACACAAACTAACTAACTGATGGAGGCAGCAGTAGACCAGCAGCTCCTGTGTTCAGCAATGTTAAATCACTGTTTTTCTCAATGGAGTCTGGCTTTAAAGCGAGCTACTTAATGACTTAATTTTCCCATCGGAAATCACTGTCTGGCATTAAGGTGAAGCAGTGAAAATATTCTAAATATAGCGTACACTTAAACTGATACTGATTTTTTTAGGTGGCTAAAATACGTTTTGTTGCTGACCCCTCCACAGCAGGACATTGATTAGCTTCAGTGACAGCACTCCAGCCTGCTTCTCCAAACTGGGGGCGTGTTGACTGACATCTACTGTGTGTTATATACTGTCTATGGATAAGTACCTGATACAACCCCACTTCAAAAAATCTGAACTATCCCTTTAAGGTCTAAAGGATACAGTATGTGTACCAGCAGTGCTTTACAATTTAAGTCCATTTCTACAGAGAAAACCAGCTCATTAATATTTAGATCTGCTTTCAGGTCCCCCAGCAAGTTTATTCCATGTTTGAAATATAATAATAAGATAACAAAATGCCGGGAAACGACTGTAAATGTTTCTGTGTTCTGCTCTGTGTAACGCTCTGGTGTTGTTTTGGGGCTGTACTCTTTACAAACTCTGCATTTGACAGGTCAGGCACCATTAACCGAGCACACTGTCGAGTCAGAGCAGGTCAAAACACCCATTGGCGCCACCACACACACACACACACACACACACACACACACACACACACACACACACACACACACACACACACACACACACACAGATTGCTCAATTAACCCTCCTTTAGCCTGTGCCTCTCTTAACCCTGCAGCTACGCTTATAAGTCATTACACTCAGGGTCAAGTGTGATCCCTGTGCTTATCTGCATCAACGACTGGCAAGTGCAGGCCTTCTCTAACACACACACACACACACACACACACACACACACACGCAAACACAGACACACACACACACTCAAACTACACAGATCCTGGCGAGTGCTGTGGGCAATAAAAAGTGATTTAGCGAGGGATGTGATTGAAGAGGCAATGCTGCCCTCATGTGCTCTGCAATTTGTAATTACAAGTGGTTAAAAGATATTATTTGTGGGCGATTGGTAAATCCCCGACATAACTCACCCTGCTCTCTCAGAGCCACATCTCACAGAGAGGGTCACTAACAGTCACTTCATGTATGGGACAGAGGGGTGGGTTGGGACAGGGGACAGTTGGGACAGTGCCACCTCTTTGAGTGAGTTAGAAAACAATTATGCCTTTAACATTAACCACACTCATACTCAGCCACACCCTCTTTACTTTCAACCTCACAGTGGAGACCTTCTGACTATACCTCACATTTTATCCACAGTTTTGATATTTACAGCTGTTGTTAGTTTTGCCACATTAAAAATATATATCATTAGAGAGGAGATTTTCTGGCCATCAGTTGATGCTAGTGCTATCTCTTCACATTTTTGTGAGGAGCTACACACCTTCAAAACACTAGTCTGGGGGTTCTGTGAAGTGCTGTAAAGTTTGATTGATTAAAAAAAACTCACATTAAACACACATTAAACATGGCTTAATAGAGACAGTTTCAAACACAAGTACATTAATCAGCTTCACTATAACTCCCAAAGTTCACAGACAAACACTTGTTTTTATCTGGACACGTTTTCCCCACAAATACATCATGCTAACATTATTAGCACAAGCCTATGGCATTTTACATTGAATAAATTAGCCTAGCAGCTAGCGGAGTTTTTCCCTACTCAAATGAAACCAGGAAAAATGTTTCTAGGGAGGTGCTTGTCAGGCGACAGTGTGGGTAAGCCTATAGAGTCTGCGCTGTAGGCACAGAGTCTATTCGATGCAGAAGTATAAATCCTGCTTTACCCAGGGGTGGATGGGACAATATTATTTATTGTTCCTATCTTGTTACAAATAAAAAAAGTGGACAAAAAAGGCAAAAAATGTTTTCCATAACTGAATAAGACCCACTGTGAAGTCACTGAGTGAATGTTGGCAGCCGGTCAGAAATCATTTGTTGCCCCCTCAAAACCCGTGTGCTGCATAGGAGAATTAACAGATATAA
The DNA here is from genome assembly GCF_006386435.1 of Epinephelus moara. Taxonomy (NCBI): domain Eukaryota; kingdom Metazoa; phylum Chordata; class Actinopteri; order Perciformes; family Serranidae; genus Epinephelus; species Epinephelus moara. The sequence goes on from NC_065512.1 coordinate 3,104,025, forward strand.
TAATTCTTAAAACGTTTTTGTATTTTGAGATCAAGTGATAAATAAATGTAAATAAAAGGTGTTTAAATTTAAACTGCATTTTTTTTTTCAATTTAAATCTGTTTAAATTTGTAAATTTGTTTTAGCTCAGAACGAGGAATCCCAACTGCCCCTGTGTTTTTGCTTATGGTGATGCAAATTCTTGGAGTCTTCAAATGCTTCATGTCCCTGAAATCTGTACAACCTGAGCTAAAGGGTTATGAAAGTCAATAGACCTCAGTAACTGAGAAATGTATAGAAAATTGCATCACTAAAATAAATAGAAAAATCTCGGACCAGTTGCACAAAACACCTCAAGTTAAGATTGTCCTTATAGTTCAGGTTAAGATTTTCTTAGAATAAAATTAGTTACACAAAACACATCTTCTCCTTCAGGTTTCCTTAGAATATACACTTAAATATTTAAGGTTTTCTCCTTAGCTTGTTATGTACTTAAGGAATTTCTTCAAGTTAGTTAAACCATTGCACAAAAGCCTTTAGGTGTCACAAGCTCCAGTGTGAGCAAACAAATGGTTGTCATGGAAACTGTAAAAGTTTATCGCTGTAAAATCTCTTTCACTGCAGTGAATGCCCTAACTTTCTTTCTTAACTAAAGACCCCACACCCTTATGTAGGTCCCTCAATGAATGAAAAATTAAGCCTAAAGTGTTATACAAAAAAATTGAGGTGTTTTGTGCAACTGACACCGACGTGCCACCAACCGACGTTTTTTCATCAGATTTTACAAAATAACAACACAAAACATATTAGTCTGAAAATTTTTAAAATTTAGAAACAAATTTCTTCACACCCCATATGTTATTTGTACTATGTACATTATTTAGTTTTTGAGATATGCTCATTTTTTTGAGCAGAGAGCGTTGTGATGGATTCACCATTCAATCCTCTAAAGCCGCTGTGTGTCCACTGGGTTCTCCTGGTCACAGAACACTCCTCTCATCTTTTTTAATTTATCACCATAAACTCGGTCATGTTGTTAAGATAGAGTCAGAGATACCCTAAGTTGGTTTTTTTTTTTACCCTGCTTTGGTTGCTAAGGTCTTAAGGGATTCCTTAAGTACAAGACAAAGACTTCAGTAAACATTTTGAGGAAACCTGAAGGAGAGGACCTAAGGGTGTTTTGTGCAACCGATTTTATCTCAAGGAAATTCAAATCAATTTCATTTTTAAATTTAAATCATATTGTTTTAGCAGAGAACAGGGTGTCCCAGCCGCCACAGGGAGGGGGATTTTTTTGCAATCTGGTACATTTAACCCTTTGAACCCTGCAACAGAAATTATCTACCAGTCCCAACGTCAGTATTTGTGCTTATGGTGATGCAATTTCTCTGAATATTCTTGGGATTCCTTAAGTATAAGACCAAGACAAGGAGAAAATCATAAATACTTAAGTGAACATTTTAAGAAAACCTTAAGGAGAAGATTTAGGGATGTTTTGTGCAACCGATATTATCTCAAGGAAATTCAATTTAAATCAGTTAAGACCTTAACTCGAACTTTAACTTAAAATGTTTTTTGCAGCTGGCCCCAGACTCTAATATGAGCTGAACGAACAAACATGGAGACAAATATTTGTCCAGGTGCTGAATCCTAAACGTGTAACTGTGGGCTGTGTCTCCGGAAACACCTTCAGTTTCTGTGTGATGAATTATAAATAAGAAGTGCAGCAGTCTGACACACAGAGCAGAGATGCAGCTCATGCTCAGACTTTAGTGTGTGTGTGTGTGTGTTACTGTCTGAGTCTATCAGGTCCTATTAGGGTGTAATAGCTGTGAGGTGAGACAGCGACGTGTTTTATCTGAGCAGCATCACAAAGCCTCTCTTCTCCTCTCTGGAGCCTCCTCAGGCTGAAAATGACTCCGGGATGTGCGGCGGGCCGCGGAGGAAACTCCCTTCACCACAGCCCTGCTATCTCTGTGGGAGTTCATTATACACACAGACTGGCCACACACATGAACACACACACGCAACACACACACACATTCATAAGCACATGCTGTATGTACGACACACACACATGCAGTATCTATTGTGGGAGATTATTCCACACTCACACAGTCTGTGACATGAACACTGGAGGGCAGATGTGTTCACCATTCACCACACCAGAAACTTACCATCATGGATATGTTTCTGTGGACATCCCCTGCTCCACCCATGCAGACAGACTCTCCGACAGCCTTCCACCCACAGTCCCTCCGCCCACGAGGTGCGGGGTGTGTGTGTGTGTGTTGGGTCTGATGTCTCTGACACTGAACCACTTGTGTTCAGACGGCAGCCGTTACTGTAAAACACACAGAGAGGTAAAACCACAGAGGGGTCACAAGGTCAGGACATGTTGGGGGTCAGCCTCCTACAGTATCTCATGGACCACACACACACACACACTTGTACACTTACACTTGTGGCGACCCTCTTTGACACCATGCATTCCCTAGTTTCTAACCTAAGCAATGTTTCTCTGTCTCTGTTGGATGTGTAAATAGGAATTTAACTAAAAGTCTACAGCATGGTGCAGGAATAAGTCCTAAAACCCAGAAATGAGTTAGCATTTTAGCGCTCCCAGTTCCCTTCTCTCAAAGTCAGTGAGGCTTTTTTTAATTACACAAGCTCAAGAGACTTTCATGTTTTGTTCTGCAACATGAAATTCATCAGTAAATACCCCACTGTGAATTTTGAAGCTTTTACTTGTCTTCAAAAAGGTGGATGCTAACAAATGAAGCTCAGCGTAAGTACAATCAGGAAGACTTTATGCTTTATCTGTTCACAATTCTCTCTGTCCCACCACTTCCTCTAATCAGCTGATTATGGACGTTCCCTCTTCTCGTTAACCAATCAAACTTTGCCATGATCTCCTTCAGTCATTCATGTTTAAATCTCGCCTCCTCTCTGCTCCAGTCAGCTGTCATTTTAGACCCCAGTCACCTCCAGTCACCTCATCCAGAGCCCAGGACTCTTCCTCACACCCAGATCCTCAGCTCCTTCTTCATCTCATCATCACCACCAGAGTCTAGACTCCATAGTGTGTCTCCTAATCTACTACATCTTCACTTCCCTCCTGGAATATGTGAGATCACGATGGGGTCTAATCGCCAAAGACTTTTCACGTCTCATTTTATGTACAGATGTAATTAAATAGTCTACTGGTACAGGTAACACTCTGAGTTACACAACAATCCTGTTTTAATGTGTTACGAATCTACACATGTAAGGCCATTAATTGTGCTTCATATAGGCTGGTTGTCCATAAAAATAAAGCAGCACATTGACATTACCATAGTGCTTCTTAAGTCAGAAACAAATGTGTTCTCCAAAACCACTGTAACAGTGAGGAACACCAGATGTCCTCTCACATTAAAGGATATTTTTGCTTCATGTTAGACATCTCAGGGAGCTCTTCCTCCACAGCTACATTCGAACTTTGACCTCAGTGTGCCACCTGTCAGTCTGAATTCAGGACAAATAAAGTCCACCACTCTACACTCACTACATTCCCTGCTTCTTGGAGGTCAGGGCGACTCACTTATGACCACTAACTAGACTCTAATGCCCTCTGCTGGTGAATCTGGGGTATGACATCTCATCAGAATTTGTAGAAATCTTTATTTATAGTCAGTCAAAAGTACATTTATCCCCTTAAGGCCATGACACTCTCAGAACATTGGGAGGCAGCGTTGCAGTCGATAGTAAAAACAGAGACAAGTGAGATCCTGAAACCACATTAGAAACCAAACCGTCAGGAGCAGCAGCACCCAGCGTGGATGTTGATGCTTCCTGGTCTGAAGTCCCTTTGAGTCTGAAGCCCAGACAGAGAGAGTGTCACAGGTGTGTGTGTGGTGGTGCTGGAGGATGTGCAAAGGGCCCAAATACCTCCAAACATATTAAACTTCACTGTCTCACTGAAGAGGTCAACTCTTGTTCAGTAAACCGGGGGGTTTGTGCAATGCGGACGGCTCTCCTGCTGTAAACATGTGAACAGAAGAGCCAACATGAATTAGGAAAACTAAAACACAACAAACAGATGAGCTTTGTTCTTCCTTATTTACAAAGTATTATTGAGGAGGAGTCGATCAGAGTGACGTCAGTCAACAGGTGCTGCTGGTACATTCATAAAACTAGTAAAAATCACAGGGCATCTTTTGATTGGTTGAAAGTTGTCGGGATTTTCTTCTTCAGGTGTGGAGTTTGTCAGTAGCTCATCTTCAGATGTAGTGGGCGGCACCCAGACAGGTTCATGGACATGTTAGTAGACAGTGTTTGTTTTTAACTTCACTCAGATAGAAACAAGTGAATTTGGTTTTTTTTTTTGCTTCTTAAAAAACAAACAAAAAGGTCTTATTACAATAAGATGTGGGGACAAAAAGTACAACAAAGACATGGCATCCTTCCCATTTATACACACAAATAAAACATCTGCACCTGTGCTGCTGCCGTCAGAATGTAGAACATTAAAAACAGATTGGGTTTCGAGCCATCCTGAGAACAATCTGAAAATAATAAATACACCCTGGCCAGAATTGTGGAGCAAGGTCCTGTTGATTGACGGTGTGTGTGTGTGCGTGTGTGTGTGTGTGTGTGTGTGTGTGTGTGTGTGAGACTGTGTTTGGTGTGTGTGTGGCAGGTAACTCAGTCCAGGCTATGTCTGTTTGTGTGTCAGTATCCTTGTAGTCCGTTATAAATCTTCTGTACAGATCCCTGCTTCAGGAGACTTCGAATACCTGCAACAGCACAAAGACAACTCTTAGCAACAGCAACACATCAAAGACAACAACAACAAAAAAAAAAATCTATATCTGTATAAATATAGACATAAATATATATGTATGAGATGAGCAACAAAAATGTGCCATGACTATCGGCTGTTTTAGGTGTTGTCGGGAAAATTTAGGGAACGTAATTAGGTCTGCAACTAATGATTTTTAAAATATTTGACAATTATTTAGTCAATAAAATGTCCATAAAAAAGGCAACTGATCACTGCATGTTTACAGAGTCTAAAGGTGTTATTCCCCCGTCTGCCTGAACATTAAAACACAAACAAAAAAAAACTTCTTATGATATGAGTTTAAGAAAAATAATCAAATGGTCACATTGGAGAAGCTAGGACCTTCAGTTTTTTGGCATTTCGCTCTGGGAAACTACTTAAAAATATTAATTAATATATAAATGAATGTCCTGACAACCATCCCATTACAGCTCTGATTTTCTGCCCGAGTCTGATTGGGTTCGACCTGACCAATCGGGTTTGGGCCAGGCCATAATTTCTTATTTCATTTCACCCGGGCCTGAATCAGGTCGGGTTCTTACCACTTTTCTTTTTTTCTCTTTAAATTAAACTAGCAGCTCTTGTGCATAAATGGCAGGAGTTTTACCGACTGGGGGAGATAGATACAATATATAATATATTTGCACTCGGGTTGGGCTTGGACAGAAAATGTGGGTGTAGGGTCGGGCCTGATCAGAGGAAATGAAGCTGCTTTCTGAAGTACCGGTGACGTCAGAAGCTTCAGACGCCATCAGTCACTTGTTTGTCTTTGTTTGACACAAACTCAGACAAACTGTTTTTGGAACATGTCCATCACTGGAGTGAAACAAGCTTCAGAGCTTCGTTATCATTTGGCATCTCTACCTTAACGTAGAGCATGAAATAATTTCCCAGCACTGATCCCGTCAGGAGAAATATCCTTTAACCTTCATTCTCACCGTCTTTCTGCTGTTCATCGAGCTGCGTCTGAGGAAACTCCACGTCGAAGGTGATGATGAGGGAACCTCGAATGTTGATGTTGTCAAAGTTCGGCAGTCCCTCTCCTTTCTTCCACATTCTAGCACCAGGCTTTGTGACCTTATCTCTCACTATATGAACCTGTCAGGCAAAGACAGACGCAACATTCAATCACACACTCCTCTCTTTTGTGATAATATGAAACTGTAAATTATCTGAATGGTGTGCACTCTGAATAACTGTTCCATATCAGGACAGCTCTGTAACAACACCATGTATGTACAGAACCTTGTGTCCGTCCAAATGTACGATGTCCATCTCAAAGCCGACCAGCGCCTCCACCAGGGAGATGGTGACGTTGGTGTACAAGTCGTCTCCTCTGCGTTCAAACACAGGATGTCTACAAAGAAAACATCCCCGCATCATGTTACTGTATGTCACTGACTGAATATTCTGCAGTGTAAGTATTTTGTTGAAAGTCACAGACACACAGGAAATCTGGCTTATACATACTTTAACACTTTGATGCGGAATCGTAGATCTCCAGGTTCACCGTCGATGTGAGGCTCCCCTGTGGTCACATGTAACATGTTAACAACAGATAACATTTATTTTAAAATAAACATACATATGATTTATATGAAGCTTTACATAGTTTTACCTTCTCCGATGAAGGGGTACTCCATCTCATCTCTCACTCCCTGTTCAATTTCTACCTCCAAGGTTCTCTCTTCATTTACAAGCCTGTGGTGGAGAACACAGAAGAAGAACACATGTTGTCAACTCTAATAAACACTCAGCTGCCAGATTATTTGGTGAAACCAGCGAAGACAAATTCAGTCCAACACAACAGTCCTGCAGTGAGTCCTAACTATATGAAGGTTATAATGATAGATTTTGTGTTGAGACTGTTTTAGAGGTGATGATTCAACTGTATGATCATTTTAGAGGTTGTATTTTGTGTAACTCAGAGAGGTGCTGGGCTTCAGACAGAAAGCATTTCAGCAGCTGGAGGCGGCGATTTGTAATTGTTTTTAATGAGAATGAAGCTTTTTGCTTGCTGTTTTTTTGTTGCTGCACACCTCATGTTTCTGCGCTCCAGGTGCCTCGTGCTTTTGTTGGAGCACTCTGAGCTCCTCGAGTTGAAAAAACTTCAACTCGGAGCCGAAAAGAGCCCCACGTCATCTCTGCTTTCTCTCCATTAACCAATAGGATGATTTGAGAGACGGGTCTTTGTGGTGGTCACAACAACAAGTTTACAGTCCGTAAACAACGGAGGAGAAACTGGTGGTGCTCAGTCGCTTGGCAGGACCAATGGACTTCCTGTAGTTAGTATTCATTTAGATACACAGCAGGTTGTCAAACTGCCCCTGAGTCATCCTAAAATCTGCCTGTAAACGTCCATGATGGAGGAGAAGCTCCTGGACCAACTGGTGGTACTCCCCATGATCCAGCCTCTTTTTTAGGGTCTCATGTACCCACACAGATCTCTGTTTATCTGCTGACAGCCTCTCACCCTCAACCAGAGCTACAGACAGTACCCTCTGCCTCAACATGGCAGCAGCTACACACTGATTACTGCAGGATACAGACAATAATAAACAGTAGATTGATTACACAAGACGTTTAGGGTAAGGAGGCGATGAGCAAACTCTTTTTTTAATAGTGGCATTCAATATTAAAAAACAAAAAAAAGGCAATGCAGAGCGCCTTGCGTTTTGAAACCAGCAAAACGCTTTCTGTGTGATCTGGCCTGAGGCTATTCTGCCTATCCTCATTAATATACATACAGTGGAAAAAATAAGAGAAACAAGTAAAGTATGACACATCCTATGATCAATGCACATTCTGCTGGTAGACATACGACACAGACTTAGGATCTGCAGCAATAGAGGTGGACCCTACCAGGCTCAGTTAGACTGGGTATAAGCTGGAACCAGCTTGATTCGAATCCCGGGTCAGGTCTCATTTTACTGGGAACCAAAACGACGAGGCCTAAAATTTCATTATTTTAGGGGCAAGACAGATTGGCCTGTAGTGGGGCTACAGCACCATGCTGGGGCATCAAAGCAGTAAGTTAAAAAACATGATTCTGATTTCACTTAAGGGGGCGGATCAATTTCTAAGAGCAATAATGCCCTTTAAATAAAATGTGTCCCACTCTAAGAGAAATAAAACACAAATTTAACAAAATAAAAAGGCAGAGAGTGAGCACCAAGGCCACAGTGGCTGATGGATGAGGGAAGGGAATCATGGCCAGACAGAGGGGCCGAGATGGCTATAGCTCTCGTGACACCTGTGAAATTCCTGCCCTGGAGATCAGGGCCTTGAAATCAAGCACTGTAGATAATCTGTGTTCCCTGCACTATTCAGAATCGTGATAACAATAAGAGTTTAACTACAAGCAATGACTTACTTTACATTGGGACACTCGTCGCACACCATCTCCTGAGTCATCTGGAAGCGGCCAGGACCGAGCTGCGTCGTCCTCATTTCCTGTCTGCAGTTACACTTCCTCTTGCCGGGAGCTTCTTTGGCTACAGGCTTGTTGCGTACAACCTGTTCGACAGAGCAGTTTTAGAAAAGATTATAAACAAAAAGTAAACAAGTAAACAGTCAGGGAGTAAATCAGATGATGAATCAGTGCATGCTGCGGCGTGACAGCTGCAGGCTCAGTTTAACAACTTAATGACATCAATGTCTGTCAATCAAACACACAGCAGTCGTGACACAGACTTCAGATATGATTAATGAGTGCAGGTTGTCAATTTAGAGAACAGGATTTGCTCCTCACCTCCACAAAGTTCCCAGAGTACACCTCTTCAAGCGTGACCTCCAGGTCTAGTACGATGTCATTTCCTCTGGGGATGTTCCTATCCTGCTGCTGTCGGTTTCCTCCGAACATGAACCCAAAGTCACCAAAGAAGCTACAGAGAAGGAAACGAGGCAGAGGAGGCTTTTAGTACAGACAAAAACACAACTTCATTCATTGCAGATACATTAAATATCCAGGTTTTTTGAGCATGTTTGTAGGAAATATCCCCAAAATAATTTAATGTTGTAGACCTATGTCCCTAAAGGGCTGGTTCACCTTAATTACAAAACTAAAATCACCACCTCACGATCTATCTCCGGCAACCAGTCTAGTTGCAGTTCACATCCATGTCAATCAAGAATCATATAATAAATGTAGTAAAGACTCCATAAACACAGGACAGGACATTTAATAACTGGGTTTAAGTGTATTTTTGGGGCAAAACACAGATCTTCAGCCTGGCAACACAGAAGATCTATATAATCAGCACAGTGTCAAGATGGACTCCCAAAATTAGTGACACAAATTCAGTATTTGATTAAATGTCTCTCCTTCTGTTCCTGAGTTATGACGTCGAGTAACAGCCAGAAAAGTGTTTTTGCATGACATGATGATGTCACAGTGAAGCTGACCTTTGACCTTTGGATATAAAATGTCATTACTTTATAGTGTTGGACATTAATGTGAAATTTCGTCATAATTAGTATAGGAATTCTTGTGTTATGATTAGGTAACACTGACCTTACATCACCAAAATATCACCAAAATCTAATCAGTTCATTGTTGAGTCCAAGCGGACGTTTGTGCCAAATTTGAAGAAAGCCCCTCAAGGCGTTCTTGAGATATCGTGTTCACGAAAGGGGAAAGCAAATGAAAACATAATGCCTCTGGCCACAGCTGTCATTGGCACTGAGGCATAACTCTGCACCAAAACTTTGTCAGTTATGACTATTGTTATGGAGCTTTATCTCTATCTGACTCTATCTAGTTTTGGTTAAATTTATTCCACTCAAAGGACTGAAAAATCCCCCAGGAAATTCAACAGTAATGTTTGTTTTCAGAATCAGTGTCACATTGACACGGTCAGTTTGACCCATCACTCTCAATAATCCACAGAACACAAAGTCAGTGGTTTTGATATTAACTATTTTTTGTTGATGTTACAAAAAAGTAGTTCGAGGGTAATCTGTCCCTGATGACGTCTGTGGATTATCCAGATTAACCACAATGCTGTTTCTGCAAAGACACACTGCTGAGTTTTTTTTAATGTGATCATTCAGTGCTGTGACCGCCACACACAGGATATTTATCTCAAATGTATCAAGGTGGAGAAGGAAAAATTTTGTCTTTTGGGTGAACTGGCCCTTTAACTTGACCTCACATTAACCATTCAGCTGCATACAGTAAAGAATCCCACTGGACTTTACTCCTGTATAAAACCACCTGAGCTCATGAAACCCACCTGGAGAATATATCGTTGTGTGAGCTGTGGTGACCCTCTTTGAGTCCGTCTTCTCCGTATGCGTCATATTGTTTCCTTTTCTCCTCGTCTGAGAGCACCTACAAAAATACAAGCTGTCAGTCCACAGCAAACAAAGTCTACACTGTGTTTAGCACAATGTGTGGAATGAATAAAACAAACACTTTTTCAATACAACATTACAAAACACAAGCTCAAACAGCTCTTTTACTAGAACTGGGTGTAGTTAAAAAAAAAATCAGATACCAGTACCCTTAGATTACTTCATTTGATACCTTTTTGTTTAACTTCTTTAGATACCCATCATGTGAATAGAAGCATTCAGTTTTGGTGGCATCTCGGCACGCTGAAGTGCCACACTTGACTTCACCACAGCACAGACTGTGTGGGTTGTAGCAGCTGATTTAGAGGGCCAATCATACATCGCGTTAAATCAAAGAACGCTTGCTGTGATTAGCTCCGAGCAAAAACCGTACAAATAATCTTTTTTTTTTCCTGGATCTGGGTACAGGAAAGATCGAATGCAGGTATCGTCTGACTGCAGAACTTTCAATACCCTGCACTATCTTTTACACAAGCTTGAATGATAGAGTATTCACTAAAGCTGTATTATTTGCATACTGATTTACATCTTACTGTTCAGGTGTTCATGTGTGTATCCACTGTCTGTATATCCAATCACATGACTAATCACAGAGACTTTCAGTGGTGGAAAAACCATATTGGACGATTCTGATATTTCATACTAAAGCCAGGCTGCATTAATGCGTATGTGTCATTTTCCTGCTGTAGATGTTTAAAGTTGTGCTCATTTTCACACCTTTATATACTGTTGGGTAGTTTAATCTACAGCAATGTATCATATTCTATAAGATCATCATATGTTTGAAGCGTGGCTGTCTTGTGACGATCACATATCTCTACAAAGTCACCTTTTTATGGCGTCAGAAACCAGCCCTGTTCTCAGCTTTGTGACGATGCGTTTCAGCTGCTCCAGGAGGGTTTTTAAAGAGTTTATTTAGCCTTTATTTCATCCTTCACTTTATCACACACAGTCAAAATCAACACATCTGGAGATAAGCAATTTTCACTTGACAGGAAAGGGACTGTGATCTGAAAAGTAACTACAGCTGTCAGATAAATGTTGCACAGTAAAAAGTACAATATCTACCTCTGAGATGTAGGAGAGGAAGTATAAAGTTGCATAAAATGGAAATGAAGTAAAGTAAAAGTATTTACATTTACTTTATTACACTCCACCGCTGTTATTTTTAGGAGCAATGTGAACATTTGATAGGGAAACACCTGCAGCTCTGATCTGAATCCACTCCGATTGATCCACGTCTTGTTTTCCTGGATACCAGCTGTGCTGCGTAACAGCCAATCAGATGCAGCCACACGGTCTAATCGACCAATCACAGCGGCCGTGTCGTTTCCAACAACAACCAAACAGCTAACGTACAAAAGTCTTTTGTATCGGTGCCTCCGGCTGTTCCGCACACAATCACCATTTACCACACAAACCCCACGACATCAGTCTGAAGTTAGAGACAGTTATTTAAATAAAACCTTTATCTGTTGAGTCTGAATGAGTTTCCGGTGCCTGTGTTCAGCTTTAGCTCACAACAATAGCTGTGTGTGTGTTTGTGTGTGTGTACTCACCTCATAAGCTGCTCCTAAATCTGCAAACTTGTCTTGAGCTTTGGGGTCATCCTGGTTTCTGTCGGGGTGTAGCTGCAGAGCCAGCTTTCTGTAGGCCTTCTTTATGTCTCTGATTGATGCGGTCTTACTCACCCCCAGGATCTTATAGAAGTCTCGCCTACAGACAGGAAGGTAGCGTTAACAGTTATGGACGACACGGAGAGAACAAAATGTACGACACATGACGGCGGGAGCTTGATAACACTGTTGTTGTGTGTACAGGGTGAATTATTCTGGTGACAGTGAGCTAGCTAGCTACAGACACAGGAGGAGGAAGCCGGCCGGTGCAGCTTCACAGGCAGCGGTATGAATGCTAACAGCTAGCTACAAGCTAACTAGTCAATCCAAACATGGCGGTTACAGTCCTGAATATGAACTCTGAGCTAGATAACAGCAAAACACTTATTATGGAGTTATCTGAGCTGCTCCCGTTCACTCCACACATGCACAGCTGCTCTGGACCAATCACAGTGGAACATGTGTACCACCTGGCGATGCTGTTTCACCGCACACGTACAAGCGACTCACCCCGCGAGCACCGCCGTGATAACGTAAAGCAGCAGGCAGCACACATTGCACAGGTTCATCCCTTTGTTAGCCATAGATCCCGGTGTTCCTGAAGGCAGGGAGCAGACAGAAAATACAGCCGGCTTTTGAAGGTTGGATCCCGGCTGCCAGTCAAGCCTTCTTCCTCCTGTCAGACAGAGCCCGCCCGCTGGATGTCGGTGTGTACGCCTCTCGGTCTAAACCCCGCCCACCGTTAAAGGAACACATCTCAGCCTTCTTTGGGATTAAAACTGTGCGACCTAGAGTGCCCCTCCAGTGGAGAAAACATAAGAAAGTGCCCCCTGAAGTGCCCTTTATTGGAGAAAGCACAACTATGGGTCCTCTAGTGTCCCCTTGAATGGATAAAACATAATGACGTACCCTCCCAGGTACTCTTCCAGTAGAGAAAATGTAATAAAGTGCACTTTAGTGGAGAAAACACGATCAAAAGCCCTCTAAGACGCCCTTCCAGTAGATTGAAATGTGATGTAGTGCCCTCTAGGACATCCTTAAATGAAGAAAACGTAATGCAGTGCACTTTAAGGCGCCCTTCCAGTAAATAAAATGTGATCAAGTATCCTCTAGGGTGCTGGGGTCCCCTTCCAGTGGAGAACATGTGATGAAATGCCGTCCAGGTTGCTCTTTCGATGGAGAAAACACAATTAAGGGCCCTCTAGGGTGCCCCTCTAGTGGAGAAAATGTGATGTTCCCTCTAGCATGCCCTTTAGCAGAGAAAACATAATTAAGTCCCCTCCACGTTGTTTTTTCAGTTGAGAAAACATGAAGTGTCCCCGGGATTCCCTTCTAGTGGAAAAAATGTGATAAAGTGTCCCCTGGAATGCGCTTTGGTAAAGAAAATGCAATTAAGGGCCTTCTAGGGAAAATGTGATGAGGGGCACTCTGGGGTCCCCTTCCAGTGGAGAAAACATGATAAAATGCCCTCCAGATTGCTCTTACAGTGGAGAAAATGTGATGAAGTTTCCCCTGGGGTGCCCTTACAGTAGAGAAAATGTAATAAAGTGCCCTCTAGGGTGCCCTTAAATGGTGAAAACATGATGAAGTGCTCCCCAGGGTGCCATTCCACTGGAGAAAACATGAAGCAATGCTCTGTGGGACGCTCTAACAGTGGAGAAAACATGATGACGTGCCCTCTAGAATGCCCTCGAATGAAGACACATAATAAAGCATCTTCTCAGATGTCTGTAGAGAAAAAATAATCGAGTGCCCATCAGTGGAGAAAACGTGATGCAATGCTCTGCAGGGTGCCCTTCCAGTGGAGAAAACATAAAGTACCCTCTGGGATGCCCTTAAATAGAGAAAACATGTAGAAGTGCCCTTCCAGTAGAGTAAACGTAATATGAGGCACTCTAGGATGGCAATTAGTGGGGAAAACATGATAAAGTACCCTCTGGGGTCCCCTTCCAGTGGAGAAAACATGATTAAGTGCCCTCTGGGGTCCCCTTCCAGTGGAGAAAACATGATAAAGTGCCCTCTGGGATGCCCTTAAATAGAGAAAACATGTAGAAGTGCCCTTCCAGTTAAGTAAACGTAATATGAGGCACTCTAGGATGCCAATTAGTGGGGAAAATCATGATAAAGTACCCTCTGGGATCCCCTTCCAGTGGAGAAAACATGATAAAGTACCCTCTGGGATGCCCTTCCAGTTGTGAAAACTTGATAAAGTACCCTCTGGGATCCCCTTCCAGTGGAGAAAACATGATAAAGTGCCTTCTGGGATCCCCTTCCAGTGGAGAAAACATGATAAAGTACCCTCTGGGGTCCCCTTCCAGTTGTGAAAACGTGATAAAGTACCCTCTGGGATCCCCTTCCAGTGGAGAAAACATGATAAAGTGCCCTCTGGGAGGGTCCAAAATGGTCTTAAATATCTGGGAATTGAGGTTACTCGCTCTTTCCCTGCTACCTTTAAGAAAAATTTTATGGCAGTCCTTAACAAATGTAGGCAGGATATGAACCGATGGGCCTCTCTACCATTGTCAGTAGCAGGACGTGTAAACCTTATTAAAATGATAGTATTGCCAAAATTTTTATATCTTTTTCAAAACATCCCAATTTTAATTAATAAAACTTTCTTTAAAACACTCGATAAAACCATTGTCTCTTTCATATGGGCGAATAAACCTAGTCGTATTAGCAAGACCCACCTACAAGGATCTAAATGCTCAGGAGGGCTTGCGTTGCCAAATTTTATTTTT
>NC_065512.1:3119040-3129216 GCF_006386435.1 Epinephelus moara
CACATTTATAACAGAGCAAGGACCAAAGAAACAACCTGTTAGTGCATACAGTATTAAAGGCTTAACATCTTTAACGTGGATAAAATGAACTCCTTTCATAAGCTGCCCTCGTCTCTTTCACCTCCACTCACACACACAGATACAAACACTTGAAGCCGAGACAAATACACACTCTTAAATGTCACTTTCAAGTATTCACCTCCTGCTCAGTTTAACATTTTGCTGTGATTATAAGCCCAAGCTCTCCCTGACACTCACTGTCGCTCTTGGCTCTGTCGACACACAACATCTGTGTGACAAAAGACAATTGGAGCTGAACTGTGTGGTGTGGGAATGAAATAGGAAGTGGAGGAGCAGAAGTGTGAGTGATGTGAATAAGATAGAGAGACAGACGGAGCATGTGAAGAGCCCATCGTGCCAAATTAAGTACAAGCACAGATGGGGGGGGTCAAGAGAAGAGGGTGCAGAGACAGCCGGATGTGGAGGTGGTAGGAGGTTCGGAGGAGAGTTTGAGGTCAGCGTCTAATAGCTGCTAACATGGCATGCTCCAAACTCCTGCTCGCCCTAACTATCACCTCCCCTCTCACTTTCTCACCCCACCCATCCATTTTGACTCAATCAGCCCATGCCAGTCTGCAGCCACCCCCACACTGTGTCCCTCTTCAATCTCACCTTTCTCTCCCTTGTTTCCTTCATTTTCTCACCCTCCTTCTTTGCAGTCCTCCTCCACACTCCATCACCCATTTTAGGTCCCTGGGCGACCCTGCCCTGCCTCCCTCCATCTTGCCTCTGTTTCTCTGCCTATTTTTCTCCAGCCCCCTCTTTCCTTTACTTGCTCCTCTGTTCTCAGCTGTGTGACTGTGCAGCCCTGAAGCAGTCTTTGTTTGACTTTTTCCCTTTTTTTCCCAATACTGCCGCAGCTTTGTCTGTCAAACGCCTCACAAATGAATGTCGCCCATCATAAACTATAATGCATTTTCTGTTTGACATCACGCTGTGCGCTCAGTTAATAATCTTAATGAAAACACTGCATATGCATGCTGTATGGTCACATATTGTTGAAGAAGAAAGTGGGTGAATAATAAGCAGAGCAGCAGTGTTTGTTATCTTCAGTAACACCCCGGCTTTGTTTCTCCTACTGGTTTGGTTGTTCTGTGAAATGCCAACAGACAGCTCCTCTGCAACGCATTTCCTGACAAAACACAAAAATAATCCGCTCAAATATGATTACTGTAAAAGAAATTGTGGGTGGTGCCCAACATTATTCATCTGTACAGATCCTGCAGTGGATTTGCATGAGAGTGGCTAAAGGAGAGCCAGAAGAAAACTTACTGCAGTGATGCTTTAAAAAGCGCTAAAGGAGCAGTGTGTAAGATTTAGGAGGACTTAGTGGAGGTTTTTAACAGGAGCTGAATTATCCACAGAGGTCTCTTCCTCGCCAAAACAAACAGACCAGGTGATTTAAACCAGTAAAAACACTGAATAAAAGAGTTTCATGTTACAAAATAGTGTTTAACCTGCGCTGTTTGACATGTCGGAGACCAGCCATTAACTCAGCGCCTGCTAATGTGTGCTCACCTTTTTTCCTCTGATAATTTAAGGGCCCGGACACACCAAACCAACAGTTGGCCACTGGTCCATGTTGGGCCATTGGTGAGCGTCTGTCGACCTAGTCAGTGCGGTATGTCCCACACTGTTGCCCCTTGTTGGCCCCTGCCAGCTTTTTTTGTCTGATTCAGCATCAGCCCATCAGTGAATGAAATCACTCTGTAGTTCAGCTCAGCACAAGTAGAGAAACAGAAGTGAGGAAAGTAAACAAAAAGCTAAAGTCCAGAGGGAGTGAGATCAAAACAAACTCGTTACAGAAGATTATCAGATTATTTTTCTTTATCCACTGTCGCACAGTAAATACGCTAAGTTCTGTTAATATTGGATCATGTTGTTAATGCACTAACTGGCTAATAGCATTAAGAAGGTCTTCCGGTGTCCCATTTGTGAATGATAAATACCGACGACCACCGCTTGTGTGGAGCGTTATTTCCTCTCATGCATGTGCAGAACTTACATGCTACTTTTGGCCGTCGGCTGTAGTCTTTTCTGGTGCATTCAGTGCAACTATTTGCAGAGATATAGTTAACATGAGGCAACGCAACAGTCGGCTTTTGTAGCCGCTAGTTTTCTGGAGTCTGGTTAGTGTGTCTGGGCCTTAAGATCCAGACGTTTAGGAGGTTTCTTCAAAGGTCTCTTCAGCTCCCTCAAATCTGTCAGAATCTTCAGCTCCTTTCAGCACTTTAACTGCCACTGATACTTCAGCTTCCACTTAAACCTCCACTTAAACCTCTTTAACTGCCATTTCAGCTTCTGTCAGTATTTTGACTATTTCAAACATTTAAATTGCCAGTTTTCACCTGCAACCACGGCTTTTTCTTCAGAAATTTAGAATTCAGCCTTTTCTAGTTTCAATAT
The DNA here is from genome assembly GCF_006386435.1 of Epinephelus moara. Lineage (NCBI taxonomy): Eukaryota > Metazoa > Chordata > Actinopteri > Perciformes > Serranidae > Epinephelus > Epinephelus moara. Next base: position 3,121,507 of record NC_065512.1, read on the forward strand.
TCAGTCTGACGTGTCTTGTCATTCCCATCAGTGTCATTTTCAGTTGATGTTAAACCCCTGTTAGCTTTCTTAGGAGCATGTTTGTCATGTTTATCGAGGGGAGGTGAATTACAGCAAGTAATAAGAGTTGTTATACCTCTAATTTTACTAAGAACAACTCAGCTATCAACCATGCAACTGGCCAACTTTGACAATTGGGACAAAAATACAGCGATGGCCCTGGCCAAATGAATTCTTATGTACATTATACATACAGTCAACACGTTCTCCCAACTGTCTTTGTTGAAATGATATTCCTGTTCATTACCTAGACCGTCTGTCTTTGAATATCTGCAGCTCAAACAGTCTGTGTGTTTATTTCACCCACAGGTGGAGACAGTTGGTGGAAATACACCGTCTCTGATGTACTGCTTCAAAGACATTAATGTGTCTCTGTGTCTGTCTACATGTGCAGGTAAAGGAGATCTGATTGGCTCGGACTCCCTCACGAAGGAGCAGGTGATCAAGACCAACGCCAACGTCAAGGCCCTGACCTACTGCGACCTGCAGTACATCAGCCTCAAGGGCCTCCGTGAGGTCCTCCGACTCTACCCCGAGTACGCCCAGAAGTTTGTTAGCGAGATACAGCACGACCTCACGTACAATCTGCGAGAAGGCCACGGGGCTGACGTGAGTACGCACAGTAATGTAGAGTGCTGAAGGGCAGAGGGCAACACAGCGAATTTAAAGGGATAGTTCAGATTTTATCCATGTCAGTGTGTTACTTTCACGTAGTCCCTTTCAGCAGTGTGTTGCTGTGGACAGAGGCAGCAACAATGGACGCTATATTTCAAATAATTTCACTGCTTTAATTTGCTATGCTCTCTTCAAAGCCAGACTTCATTGACAGTAACAATAATTTCAGCTCACAGAACATGAGAGTTGCTGGTCTACCTCTGCCTTGATTGGTTGGTTTGTTTGGATTAAGCCCAGTTCAGACCAAAGATTCACAGCGAGACCCTGTCTGTGGTCATTTTGACTTGACCAGCAGTAAAAGCAGCCGCCGGCCATTTGAACAGCTGACCAATCAGCTGGCTTGAGTCGAGCTCAGACTGGCCAATTCACTCGGCTGCTACTTTTCTCTGCAACGTTCTAAAACAGCTTTGTCTCGTTGTGAATCTTTGGTCTGTTCTGGGCTTTATGGTGTGACTCTTGTGAATCCAAACTAATCCTTTAAACACCAAAATCACACAAGAACACAAACTAACTGATGGAGGCGGCAGCAGACGAGCAGCTCCTGTGTTTTGTGCGGTGAAATGACTGCAAAGAGTCTGGAGGCTTTGACAAGAGCAATAACAGCTTCAGTTCTCCATTGGAAAGGGGAAGTCTGATGGCAAAGTAAAGTGGTGAAAACATTCTAAATACTGCATATACACAAATTAACATTGACTGTTTTGGGTGGCTAAAGTAGGTTTTGTTGCTGCCCCCGTCCACAGCAGTACATGGCTTAGCTTTCATGTCAGTAATCCAGCCTCCATTTCCAAACTGGGGCGTGTCAGCTGACATCTACTGTATGTAATACATGGACTATGGACAAGTACCTCATGCAGCGTCACTTCAAACGCTGTGAACTAACTATTCTTTTAAGAGTTGTGACTGGGTTGCTTGGATTGGATTTGTGTGTTTTTATTTTTGCAAGCCCTTATGCCTCAAATTGCCCCTTAAAGGACAAATATTTTTAATTGAATTGAACAGATTAGACTGCCCTCTTGTGGTGATGATTTTGCCAGCAGATAGGGTTGGAGTTGTTGGGTTGTTTTAGTCAGAATTAGAAGGTAGAGGCCAAATCTGAACAAAACATTTTAATGCTATAAATCACATACATCTAGGGTTATGTACATATTAACCCATCTTCATCCGATGCTGAGCACTCAGAAGGAATATGAGTAGTTGTGCAGTTTGAAGTGGTATTTAGAGACTAATGTGGCTAAAGGTTGGGACTGCGTCAACAGAAATGGTCCATTAAATGGTGAAAGAAAGGTGTGCAGGTGCATAAAGACTGTTCATGGGAGTATTTATTAATGCACAAAGGCACAGCCGACTGCATGCGACAACAGCAGCATTGGTTTTGTGATATAATAGGATAGAGAAATATGTTTATATGTAACAAGAAAAGCCTCTTGTAAAACCATGATCATTTGGTATCCAGTAATAACGAGGAAAATATCTTATATCTAATATGTTATTCTAGAGGAATGATCTAGCAAAAACAAGAAAAGTTTCTCATAAAAAGAAACTCAGCAACATCCTGCGGCATACCACCCATCAGATCAGTCCCACCCCTCCATGTGCAGCCATCAAAGTGCAAATTATAAATGGCATTTTGTTTGGTGCTAATGGGCAGCCTGAGCAACACCTTAAGAGGGGTCTTGTGGATAAAAGCTATGCGTGACCTCTCCACCACTGCTACTGTAACACACAGATCTCTGCACACATCACAATTTCTCCTAACTATTGCCATCAAACACACACACGCACACACAGCCTGTGCCTCTGGCTGGTGCAGCAGCAGCAGCAGAGGGAGCGAAACACCAGGACAAGAATAGCTCAGTGCTGCTGTTTGAAGCTGTCCTGCTGCTAAAAATAGTGCAGGGGGGAAGCACGGGCTGTCCCTGACTGGCTGTGTCCCCCGCAGCTGCTGCTAAGATTGGATCCTGCTCGATATAAATAGCTCAGCCAGTCGAGGAGAAGAGAAACAAGGAGGAGGAGGAGGAGGAGGAGGAGGAGGAGGAGGGCAGACGAAGGGGAGGGGGCTCATTTTCTGTTCTCTTCAGTTCCTCCTTTTCCACTGCAGTGCCATGTGTTTCTCCCGGGCACAGCACGCTTACTGCAGAGTGTGAGCGGGGTGCAAATGTGTGCACATATCAGCGTGTGTCTGTAGCAGCATCGAGAAGATGCTCGAGTCCAGATGCACAAGCTGCTGCCCGTATCTTTGGTCCGCGCTGCAGATGTCCATCCTGGTTATGTATGCTGATCCCTTCTGGTACCAGCAGCCCAGGAGAGTGTGTATGCATATGTATGTTAGACAAGACTGCTGGAAAATGGGGGAAAAGCCTGCAGGTACCCAGCACCTTCCTGCTCAGTAAACATACTGCAAGAGGCAATCCCAAAGGATGAATGAGAATGTTTATAGCAGGGAAAAAGACGTGTCGGCCGCTGCAGACCTGATGAAAAATACAAGAAAGGATGATGAAGAGGAGATGGGAAGTAGGGATTGAAACATTGCGGTACCAAATGTGGAAATGGTTTGCAAAGCGAGAAAGAAGGCAGAAGTTTTTGTCTGAAAAAGATGAGGAAGCAAAAGATCCATCATCTAAGTGATGGTTACTTCGGGCGGCCCTCCCTGCTGATTCACAGGCTGCACATTGACTGTCATGACCCCGCAGCCTCAGGCGAAACAATGCAATGTGCAGAAACAACCAGTCAGCTGGGTGCTCTGAGCTGTGCTACAGAGAGAGGGGGGCATTACAGCATGTTTGAGTACCCCGTGTTCTTGTGCTGTTCAATCTCTGCAGCAGAAACATGACGGCGAGAGCAACATCGTGCCTGCACCTGCACATACTGTACTAACACTGCACTCACACTGCTGCAGCAGAAAAAAAGAGCACTTTGTTCATTCTTGTCCTTGCGAGCACACACACAGCTCACATACATCCTGACACGTGCGTGCCCGCTCCCAGACTCCTGCATGACTCCATCACACATACATGACTGCAAACTTCAGCACACCCACACGCTCACACACAGACAAGCACATGCCGACACGCGGCAAGTGCACACTTATCACGCCCCCGCATCGCAGAGCGCTCCTCGGTTTCCTCCAGAGGTGGGAGCTAAGATTAGAACAAGGGAGCTAAAAATAAATTACGGTGGCACAGGAGGGGGGAGTAGAAGAGGGGGGAGGCTGAGAGGAGGGCAGTGGGGGAGGAGGACGAAGAGAGCGAGTATGCTGAGCAGGCAGAGATGGAGGGAGAGGAGAGACTTGATTAAAGGAGCAGGGGGAGAGTGGAGGGGCGTTGGCTTGTCTGCATGATGAGGAATGAAATACATTCATTACTCACTGCACCAGTCATTCTGTGTCAGGGCACGAGTTATGTTTTTATTTTGAAGCCGGTGGAGGAGAATGGCAATTTGTCATGTGATCCCTTAATGAAGTAAATGAATTAGTTTGAAGGTGGAGGTAAAGTCAAACTCAATGTCACTGATTTTAGACACAACACACACGCAGGAAAGACTCTTCCTCACTCTTATTATTTCATTGTTTTATTTTAGAAGCTACCATAGAGGATCTCAGTTTACTGGGAACGTGGGAGATTTAATGGCCACTCTGCTCCTACACACAAATTATTTACTCTTACTTCTTATTCCTCATTATAATACTGGTAGTGTGAGAGAGCATTAAAGAAACAAAATTCTATCACAAAATCATATAAAAGACCTAAAAGATCTGGTGACTGTGGAGGCCATTGGAGTACAGTGAACTCATTGTCATGTTTGAGATGATGTGAGCTTTGTGACATGGTGCGTTATCCTGCTGGAAGTAGCCATCAGAAGATGGGTACACTGTGGTCATAAAGGGATGGACACGCTCAGCAACAATACTCAGGTAGGCTGTGGTGTTTAAACCATGCTCAGTTGGTACTAAGAAAATCTCCCCCACACCATTACACCACCAGCAGCAGCCTGAAGCGTTGATACAAGGCAGGATGGATCCATGCTTCCATCTGAATGTGGTTTTTCCAATCTTCTATTGTCCAGTTTTGGTGAGAAAACCCGTGTGAATTGTAGCCTCAGTTTCCTGTTGTTAGCTGACAGGAGTGGCACCTGGTGTGGTCTTCTGCTGCTGTAGCCCATCTGCTTCAAGGTTGGACAAGGTGTTGTTGCTTCAGAGATGGTCTTCTGCACACCTTGGTTGGAACCAGTGCTTATTTGACTTCCTGTTGCCTTTCTATCATCTTGAACCAGTCTGGCCATTCTCCTCTGACCTCTGGCATCAACAAGGCATTTTGGCTCACTGGATATTTTCTCTTTTTGGGACCATCCTCTGTAAACCCTAGAGATGGTTGTGCTGAAAATCCCAGTAGATCAGTAGTTTCTTAAATACTCAGTGTTTATCGCTGTCGCCTCACAGCAAGAGGGTGCCTGGTTCAAACCCAGGGTGGGGCGTTTGCGTGTTCTCCCTGTGTCAGCGCGGGTTTCCTCCAGGTGCTCCAGCTTCCTCCCACAGTCCAAAGACATGCAGGTTAATTGGTAACTCTAAATTGTCCGTAGGTGTGAATGTGAGTGTGAATGGTTGTCTGTCTCTATGTGTCAGCCCTGTGATAGTCTGGTGACCTGTCCAGGGTGTACCCTGCCTCTCACCCAGTGTCAGCTGGGATAGGCTCCAGCACCTCCATGTAGGAACTATTTTCTTTCTATAGAACTACACCCGCAAACGTGTAGGTCAGAAGGAAGCATGCATCTGCTAGCTCACCAAGCACCGCTAAGCTAAGTAACATTACACCTCAGTGGAGGAGGACGCCGTTAATGTTTACATGCCACGCTGTCACAAGCCCCTCATTTATGAGTAGATTCAAAAGTATTTTTTTGGCACTTTGAGCTCCACAAGCTGAGTGACATCTAGTTCCATTATGTTGGAGATAAGTCAGACATCTCTACGGCCGATATCTCTAGCACTCTGCAACTCAGACCAAAACTGTCTAGACTTATAAACAGCACTCCAGGTAAGAGGAAAAATGTGTGGGTTTTTGATTTGGGGCTGAACTGTTCCTTTAAGTCACACCAACTCTTACACAGCAAACATCTGGGATTAATAAATTAAGAAGTGATTTTCTCCTTGTGTTTTCTCTGTGTCTTCTTCTGTTGTGTATTTAACGCAGAACTTTAAAGTTCTTGTCGTTCAATCACAGTCGCAGAGTCCTGTTTTGTTTAGCTCGTCATTTCTGGAAGTTTCAGCGACCCAGCATCAACACTGGAGACAGCTTAAATTATTCAATTCATAAGCAGGGACAGAGCTGATGGGGAACAGGGACGAGTGTGACTGCCAGGGGAGTGTGTGTGTGTGTGTGTGTGTGTGTGTGTGCGTGCGCTTGGAGGAAAGTGATGAGGAAAAGTCAGACGCAGCAGTCTGTATTAAATGTAGCATGACAGGCTTCTTTTGACAGTCTGGCAAAGTCGGAGGCAAAACAATATTCACTCAAAACAAAATAAGAAATAATTGGAATTTAAGTTGTTATAATTCTCTCCTTCTTTTCTCCGTCTGATTTCTCTCTGACATCATCCCCCCAGGGTGACGGGAGAAGTTTGGAACATGGCTCAAACTCTGGAAGTCCTTCATGAGTTTAACTTTTAATGTCAGCATGTGTGCATATTTCATTCTTCATAGTTTGATAGACACAAAATCAAAACAGATCGCAGCACCATAAAGTAAATCATGAATGATATTGATAATAAAACTTGAAGCAAACATGAGACATAGTAAAGTCAAATAAAACAAGATAAGTTTGAATTAAACCTTCATACTGCCGATATTTTATTTTCTCAAGGCCAGCACATAAATCTTTCCTCAGTAAAAACTAGCAGAGATAATATCAATGACATGAAGAGAAAATCTATCTCAGAAGTTAGATATTAGAGTCTTGTGAGGATTTTAAACCACTGATCAAAATACCTGCTCACACACACTGATATAACATCTGTCTGATGTTACCTCTACACCTGAGTAAATCTAAAACTCCTCACTAAAAAGAAGTTTACAGAAGAGGCTCAAAAATATAGATAAAAGAAATATAATTTATCAAGTAATATCTAAACATTTGCTCACGTGTAAGTGTGTTGATACGATATGCTTTGTGTTTATTCAGAGGGATTATTCAGATTTTTTAAAGTAGGGTTGTATGGGGTACTTGTCTATAGTCAGTATATTATTCAGCAGATGTCAGTTGGCACGCCCCCAGTTTGACGAAGCAAGCTGGAATACCGACATGGAAGCTAAGTAAAAGTAAAAGCCTTGCACTATCATCAGTACTCATCGTACAAAAATGTACTTGAAGTATTAAAAGTAAAAGTACCCAGTGCAGAAACACTAAGACTAGACTGGGGCCTCAAGCAGTTGGGGTTTTGGCGCCTTGCTCAAGGGCACCTCAGTGGTGCCCAGGAACCAGACTCTCCAGCTACAGTATATTTGATCTGGAAAGACTCCCGCACAGTGTCTAACTTGCAAAAATAATGACTTTAATGCTGCAAAGTTTCAGTGACTAGACCTTCATCAGCCAAACCAGGTTTGCCTGGTTTTGATCCACAAGTTTTGTTGTTCTTTTGTATGTCTCCTACACACCTGTTTGGAAATAGATGTGCAAAGTATTCCTTTGTTTTAAGTTCTAGGCCATACCCATTGAGTGCACAGTTGCCCACGTACAGTTTCACTTGGTGTGTGTTTGGGATACAGGTCACAGGAAACTGCAGATTAAATAGTCAACTGAACCTATTAAGAAGAGCAATGTATTCAGACAGAGCTTTGGAAAAACGTGGGACAGACAGAATGGCTGACTGACAGAATGACACACTGACAGTTTCCCTGATTATGTACAGCATACCATACCATGACTTAGTCATACCAAAAATTAGAAAAAACCCCAACATTGGTCCACAGGGGGAGCCACAGCGATCGGT
>NC_065512.1:3129572-3132593 GCF_006386435.1 Epinephelus moara
TCCTCCCATGACCCTCTACCACTGTGCCAAATTTCACATGGATTGACCAAGTCAGTGAGGAGAAAAACGTGGAACAGACACACACACACACACACACACACACACACACACACACACACAGTTTTCATCATTATATAGTAAGATGAATACCTCAGATCTGTACTTCAGTAAATACACTTATTTGCATTCCACCACTGACAGGGGGCAGTAGCAAAGAGCATTTGACTCCAAAACAAATATTTTTAAACTGCTTTATTCAGCGTTTTTACCGGTTTAAATCACCTGGTCCATTTCTTTTGGAGAGGAAGAGACCAGCTCCTGGTAAAACCTCCTGAACATCTGCATCATAAGTCATCAAATACAAAAAAAATGAGCACACATTAGCAGGCGCTGGGCGAGCAGGCCGTCTGCAACATAGTGAACAGTGCCACAAAAACACTGATTTGTAACATGAAACTTGTCTTTATTCAGTGTTTTATCAGTTTGAATCACCAGGTATGTTTGTTTGGGAGAAGAAGAGACCTCTGGATAATTAAGCTCCTGAACAATGAACACTGAAGGAATTCGAACCTGGAGAAGTTTCACCTGGTTGCAATGTGCAATCCTCACCACTAGATGCCACTAAATCTGACACACTGGACCTTTAAACTGATTTAGATTTGTTTTTAAGTGGCTGAAATATGTTCTGTTGCTGACCTCTCTAAAGCAGCACATTGCGTAGCTTCTGTGTCTTTCTCCTTTCTGCTTCTCCAAACTCAACGACTGTAGCTAACACACTGACTATGGATGATTACCTCGTACAGTCCCACTTTAAAAGATCTGAATTATTCCTTTAATTGATCTCTGTTAGTAGAGGCAGTGTGTTGAACTGAACCTGTGTGAGTACAATACATCAAACATTCAGTGTTCACTGGTAGAAACTGGTGTTATTCTGCCACCCACTGGTACAACCGTGTCACTGCGCTCTATTTACCAACACATGCAGCTGAGCTCTAAACAAACACAACCTCTGTGTCACTGACAGCAGGTGAGACAGCTCATGTTGTTTCACTGTGACTGGGTTCAAACTTTCACTGTCTCCTCTTCTCTCAGGTGGACTGGGAGAGTAACGGCGGCCTGGTGAAGAAGCTGCCATCGATCCGTGAGGATGAGGAGGGTGACGAGGAGCAGAACACAGTGTCCCGTGCTCCTCGCTCCCCGCTGCGTCTCAGCAGGGGGCTCAACTCTCCCCTGCGCTCTCCTCTGCTGCCACCCAGGCCATTCCGTGCTCCCTCCGAGCATTCCCGCCCCACCACCCTGCAGATACCGGTGGTCAGCTTCAGCAGCGCGCCGCCTGAACTCAGCCCCAGGTAACACACACTCACACACACACACAGACCGCTGTGAAAGAAGTAGCAGCCGTTGATGCTGCAGCACAGGTGTCTGGCTGCTATGGTAACCATACTGCTGGGTCACATGGCAGCTGCTGGAAGGTGTACAGGTTTTCTCGCTGTAGGACAACGTGTGTTCATGCAAAGTAAATGTGTCCATATGTGCACAGAGATTAATGACACCCTGTGTGCTGTGCTGCAGTGTGTGAACAAACCTGCTGACCGAGGGGTTTTATATGTGCGAATAAATACACTGGGCACACACACACACACACACACACACACACACACACACACACACACACACACTGTAATTAGTGCTCCTACAGCTGCTTTACATTCCTCTCCTGTTCACCATCTCTTACTTTTAATCCCTTTTTCCTGCATAGATTCGTGGACGGCATCGAAACTGAGAGCAACTGCACGTCATCACAGAAGTTTGAGTTCAGTCCCAGCATGTCACCTGCAGCACCACCGTCCCCGTACCCAGGTAACACACACACACACACACACACACAGCATTTTACCTCTCTGTCCGAGGAATTGTTTTTTCTGGAGGATTAATGCTCATGTTTGTGTTGTGTGTTGTGTGTTGTGTGTGTAGGGACCCGTGAGCACTCTGAGATCAAGCAGAGTGTGTCTAAACTGACTGAGGAGGTGAGTGCTGATGTTGTTTGTACATGATGATGATGCCTGTCTACATCTACCTGAGGGCTCTGGGTGTTTTGTTTGTTAGTCAGCAGAATATTTCATAAATTATTTAACAGCTTTCACGGCAGACGTTTTTACTTTAAAGGACCAGTGTAAATAATGGAATTAGGTGTGTTAATAAGTCCTGGTGTTGTGCATGTTGGCACCCTGTCATGACACACTGGGACACTTTAATAGTTATAATAACACTGTATAATGAGTACTTTTACTTGTAATACTTTAAAGCTGGGGTAGGCAGTTTCATTTGGTGTCAGTGGGCAAAAATCCCATAATAAACTTTGATCGTATTGTAATTCAAGTGGTCTGAGAGAAAGCTCTGCACCTCCTCATGGTTCTGTTTTCAGGCTTTAGAAATTATAGCCTGTGACAGGAGACTTTAGTGAATCACAGGTCATTTCAGAGAGAGGGTGTTCCTATTGGCTGTTCTACAAATGCAGATGTACATCCCTTTGGTGAAAGTCTGATTCAATGGCAAAGAGTCCTGCAGAAAAAGTTGCTATTCCAGTATTGGCGACAACTGCATGCAATGCAAAGGAACCCAAAAAAGGAAGACGGACTGATCAAAAACAAAGTCTGACAATAAACAAAATACGTGTCAAAATCGGTTAAACGTTTCTAAAGGCCCGTTTCCACCGCAGGAACTTCGGGGTAAATTTACGGGGCCGGGGCCGTTGGTGCATGTCTCCACCGCAGGAACCACCCCCGAAGGACAGAGTTCTGGAACTTTTACAGGGGCTAAACAAGTCCCTGCCTCGGAGTAGGTACTCAGAACGCCTCGAGAAACTCCTGGCTGGGGCTTGGGGATTACTTGGTGCTGATTGGATATACTCAAGGCGGAATGTGACGTCAACAGAAAGCAACAAAATAACCGGCATTTTTAAAACTCAGCAGACGAGGGTTAGCTCGTTCATAGCTTCCACCGCCATGTAAAGAAACTCAA
>NC_065512.1:3132714-3189333 GCF_006386435.1 Epinephelus moara
ACATCACATCCAGAGCCCGGTAACTTTACAGGAACCTTCCTCCTACTCCGCTCTCTCAGTGGAGACACGGCGGTTGAGAGGGCCGAGCGAGAGGACATTCTTGTAGTAGTTCCTGCCCCCCAAGTAGTACCAGGAACTTCTTAAGTGGAAACGGGCCTTAAGATGGAGAGGTAATGTTGCTAATACTTTAGCCTTCTGCTAATTGGAGCCAAAGGCTCATGACTGCAGCTTCATGTTTATGGTTATGTAGCTAATGTTAGCTAGAGCCTCGAATCACAGTTTGTCGTCCGCCTCACTCCCCACCGCTACAGACCACTTCGCCTGGAGGAGAGAGGAGCAGCAGCTCCAGAGACAGAGCCGTAGTCAGCGGCTGCAGCAGCCTGAATCCAGCCAGCAGATCAGAAAACTTTCTGTTGCTGCCATCACACAGATTAGACTTGGCTCTGCTGCTGGTCACCAGCCCACTGTGGGTGTGTACTGGCTGAATTCAAGCCGCCACAGCCACCAACCAAACGTCCCTTGCCCAAGTTGATGCCTGCTCTCCTCTTAGGGAAGCAGTCCACAGCGGCAGGGAGCCGGGTGGAGGAACCATGAATGAATGAATTAAATAAGATGAAACAGATCAGCGTATGGGAAACACTGGGTTACTGTATGAAACACGTGCATTTGCCTACCCCAGCATTTAGTATATTTTTCTGTTAACACTACAATACCTGTACGTGCTGGAAGTGGGGTTTTGAATGTCGTTGTACCATTACTTTTACTTAAGTAAAAAATATATCGCCACTACCACTACTGGCAAAATGTGATGGCTTTCCATTTGTTCATGGGACTTCAACAACATGATTAATTTAAACGTCAATAACTTCGTGGTGAAAAGTCGACTCACTAAAAATTTGCTTTAACGTTTGCATCCTTGTGCAAAGCCCCAATAATCCATCGAGGGATTTAAGCATTCATAATCAGGAGCCCCATCAGCCAATCAGCAGGACAGTCTGTCATCACTGTGTAGGTTTTGTTCCAGATGCAAATTAATTTAAATTCTATTATTAAAATAACAGGTTTAGAGGGATTATGCTGCTTTAGCAGAGGTACAAACTCTCTGAGTGTTTCCAGCATAATATTCCATCTGAGCACGCAGCGTGTGCTCTGCAGTCAGATAAATGGTGATGTGTGTGTGTGAACATTACGTATGCAGCGTCTGTATCAGATTATCTTTTACACAAATACGGATTAACTCTGTCAGATAGAAAGAACCCCGCCGTCGCATCATCCTCCTGAGCAACAAGAAACTTGATACAACATTTGCATGGACTGACCTTTGTGTGTGTGTGTGTGTGTGTGTGTGTGTGTGTGTTTACCCTGTCCCTCTCTTCACCAAACAGATGAACAGTCTCTCTAAACAAGTCTCCAAGCTCAGTCAGGAGTTGCAGGAAATGACACGCCTGCTCAAGCCCCTCTTCCAAACAGCACCACAGCCAATCCTGATGACCATGATGCCAAATCTAACCCCGCCTCCAAGCAGCGCCAGCCAGCTGTCCACAAGCACCTGCCTGGTGCTGCAGCCCCCCGCCACACCTTGCTCCCTCCAGAGACCTGAAACTCACTCCCTGTTGGACAGTGGAGACATTGAGGGTGTGGACCTGCCAGGTTGCCTTCTCCCGACTCCTCATTCACCGAAAAGGCCTAACTCATCACCTTCAGCTTTGCCCCAGGTCCCGTCCAAACCCCCAGGGTGCAACGTAACGGGCCCCACCCACTCCAACCCCTCCTCCCCAGAGGAGGCGCATCCCGAGGGCCTCCGAAGCCTCAACGCTTCCTCCAGTAACGGGATATTTTTGCCCTCGCTGCAGGACCAGCCTCCCCTGGCCTCTCACACCCCGTCACCCTCTCTGTCCTTCTCCATGTCTCTCTGCTCCTCGCCATCTCTGTCCCCCTGCCAAGGCCCCCACCCGTCCCGACCTGGCAGCTGTGCCAGCAGAGGCCTGCTCCCCCCGCCGCCCTCCCAGGACACCCCTCCTCCCCCGTCCTCCCACTGCTCAGCTCCCCCATCGCTCACATCTTCGCCAGGAGACCATCGGCTGAGGCCTTCCCCCTCCGTCCTTCTCGTCTCTCCCCCCGTCTCCCTCCACCCCTCCACCGTCTCTCTGCCCTTGTCTCTGGACTTTGTCAGTGCACAGGGAAGGCCGGGAGACAGCCAGACGCCACCTTGGTGTAACTCGCAGCTGCGCCGCGGGGAGGCCAGACCCGTCACTCAGCCACAGGAGCTGGAGATGCAGGAGTGGGGACGACAGGCGGAGGAGAGCAAGTCCTCCACAGAGCACATCAGCTTCATCGACGAAGAGGAGCCAGCGTTATGAACGAGTTGGAACTGAGTGAGAGATGATAAAAGAGCAGCAGAGAATTAAAGAGATGAAAAAAGGGGAACAATGGAGATCAGATCAGGGAAAGTGACGGCTGCATGATGGAGTGAAGACTGACAGGGAAACAGACACCTGGTCCATTTCACACAGGAAGTGATGCTCAAAGGACAGACAGGAAACACACCTGGGAGGCCGATACGCAACGCCAGCTGTGAGCAAATCAGTGTGAGGGAGTACTTTTCTACACTGATCAACAACAACAGCACAACTTGTCTTACAGTATCAACACGTCAGTAGCATCAGTCGACCCCCGCAGCTACTGGGACACGTAGGACCAGAGCTTTTTAACCAGTTCCACTGAACTCTGGAGCCGAATTTTTCCAGCTGACTTAATGTTGCTTTTTAAACCCAGTATGGATGTCTCCTCCTCTTCAAAGGGCAGGTACAAACACACATATCTCAGCGGGACACGTCTTTAACAAAGCCAGATAGTCGGAGCCACAGCACTGGGACTGGGAATGTAAACTCTTCGTTCAGTCTCAGACAGATCAGGTCACCTCTCCTGGAGAGCCAGTTCGTTTCATCAGTTGGATTATTTTTTAAAGTATCTTCCTCTGGGCTGGTGGAGGGAAGCTGACATCATCTTCAGAGTCATACACACGGCCGTTACTCATGTTCACAAAAAAAAACAAACAAACAGATGTTTGAATTGGTTTTAACTTCTGACAGAAACTTTTTTTTCCCCTATAAAATAAGTTTGAGGGAAGAACCCCGATTTTAAACAGTCAGGACGCTGTGTGAATAAAAACAGAATGCAACATATATTTAATTGGATACAGTACAAAGATATTTAATGTTCAAACTGATAAACTTATTCTGAATTTTATACCTGCAACACTTTCCAAAACCTTTTCACCTTTTCTTTGGAACCGAGGACACCAATTGTTGAAGTTTTGAAAGTGAAATTTCTCAAGCAGGCCCCCAAAAATCTTGAAGACTGACAGACTGTGGAAGAAAATCCCGTGTGAACACTGTGAGAGATTAGTTTCTTCTTACAGGAAGCGCCTTGAAGTGTACATCGCAAACAAAAGTATTATATAAATTGTATTTAGTGTTTTCACTACTTTTTCCTGGTGTCATTCCACTTTACGCACATAATTTTTAGGGATTGAAATGTTAGGATTTCTTTATTAGTGTAGTTTTATAGGGTTAAAAGAATACTGCACTTGCAAAATGACCATTTGTGAATAAGTTACCGTGCGTTAGGTTAAATCTGTGAAGAAAAGTTTGTCCTTCCTGTGCGTCAAAGTGAACGTAGAATCCAATCCAATACTCGCCATGAAATTAAGTGAACAAAGGCTGCATTTAACAAAAGCAAAACTACATCAAAACATCTGTTTACAAACTCTCACAACACTTGCAGTATAATCCCAGTCCCATTTACGCAGTCACATGCATTTTCACTAAAACATTTTACTTTAAAAAACTTCCAGCTACACATAGCGCACACGTGTGCATATGAGCTGCGCTGGAGCAGAGTTCAAACACATGCCCAGGCAGGCTACTCAGCCATCCAGCCTGGTGTGGCTACACATTTTGACAGATAAAGGCCTGTCTCGATTAGAGGCCTGGTCTGGTTCCCACGCAGTTCTTTTTTTTTTATTATAAAAAGATGTATAAAAGCGGGTTGTTGGCTACCTCAAATTATGTGTCCATTCCTTGATTACCCTGTGAGTTATTCATATTTCTTTGGTCCATAAGGGTCCTCAGATCAAAAGATAAATCCAAGTTGTGAGGGTCGTTTAACAGGATAAAGTGGTGACGTAACTCACTCTCTGATGCTCTGTCTGTCGGAGTTTTTATCTGAAGCCTAATTTCATACAAGTAATATTCATACTGGTTTCAATAAACAGTTTGATTGTATTTCCTGATCTTTGCTGAGCACCAGTTTTGTGTGAGAGGAATTAAAGGCCTGTCTCAAATACAGGCCTGTTGAGTTCAGTGATTTAACCAAATAATAGCCCGGGCTATTAATTCAAGTTTTATGTTTTTTTATCAAAATGTATGTGTTTGGAAAGTACTGACCACATAAATGAAACGAGTTGTGTGAGAGTTTGTAAACCGATGTTTTGATGTAGTTTTGCTGATGTTGAACTCGGCCCCCATTTACCTAAATTCATGAAGAATGTTCGCTTTGTTTGGATTCACCGTTCACCATGTAGGCATTCAAGATAAAGTTGTCTTCACTAATTCAGCGTAACACGCAGTGAGTAACTGATATGCAGACGGTCATTTTACACGTTATGTGAACAGCTGCAAAATATGTTTAATGAAAACAACATGTTGAATTCTCATTTTGAAAGGGATTTGCAGATCTTTGCATTCTGTTTTTATTTCACACAGTGTCCCAATATTTTAGCAAGTGGGTTTGTACACAGTCGGGTCAGCAGATGAGCATGTCGAGGAGCAGCTTCTATTAAAGTGCGAAAGATGGACGACATGACAGCTCCCCAAAAGTGAAGCCAAAACATATCGTTCGCCCCCTGGTGGCTGGCTGCTGTATAGCTCATAAACCCCACCCTGTCCATGTTAGCAGATCGGACATGGGCCAAACTAAAAACTCAAAGTACACGTCAAATAAATTTTTTCCAAAGATGGTTTCTGACATTTTAGTTAGTTCTCGTCACGCTGATGTTTGTTGAAGTGCTCACCTCTCTGATAAGTTTTGGTTTTAACTATACCTTCTTTTTTTCTTTTTTCTTTCTTTTTTAATTTGAGGCCATATAAAGGGGGTTTGACGTCATGATTGATCAGTTTCGCTGCTCGTTATTGGTCGGACAGCAGTAACACGAAACTGCAAAAATTGCTAGAAAGCAACTGCCATAGTATTCGATGCACGAAATATTTTGGCTTCACTTTTGTACAGTGGGACGAAGTGGAGACCCGTCGTCCATCTTTATTCACAGTCACTGGTGTGAACTTTAAGCGGTAGTGACGTGTGCCAAAGACAAAAAGTAAGACTGATGGAAAACATGGCGGAACCACAAACATCATAAACAACACCCATCACCATCATGACTGTTTACAACCAGCCAATCAGATTGTACAGCAAACTCCCACATCACTCCTGAGCTTTAGCCATCCAGCCATTCGTGCCTTCTTCATGAAAAGTTCCCTAAAATCCTCCACCTGTTAATCACAGGCAGCATTTGGATCAAAATTTACACAGAAAGCCATCAGAGTCACCTTCAGAGATCATGTGCACCTTTATCTAAAATGTTATTTATTTATTTATTTATTTATTTAGGCTGTGAATTTATTTATTTTGTGGAGCAAATTAACGAGGGAAACTTATTTTCAGTGGGAAGGTTGTGACGAGTGTTTGTCATCTAACTGCACATTAACACTCCAGACTGAGTGTCACCTTCCTGATTCTTATGTAGCACACATGCATTAACACGTTCATCATCATCTCCACCCCCCCAACCCCACCAACCACTGAGCTTTATGCTGGGACGAGACAACAGCCTAACCCTAAAACTCCAATACCCAGGCTGCATTGCTACGGAGGTCTCAGGACTTCTTTTTGCTTTGGTGAGGTGCTTTGTGCGCCGCGTTACTTGTAATATAGACAGTCAGATTTCTGGTTTCTATTTTCTGTAACGGGAGCAGGGGAGGGACGACCTGGACTCTTTACACACACAGATTCACTGAGCAGAACTCCCACTGACGTCCATGGAGTTCAGATCCTGCGGGTTACTCTGGGGTGGGGGTGGGGGGGTGGGAGGGGGTCTTGGGTACACAAAAGGGTTTTAAATGCATGTCACAGCTTTTTTTGCATGAGGAATGTGCCTGCTTTGGAGCTGTCGAGGGCGGAGGGCTGACGGGAGACGACAAACTGCCCCGCCCGACTGGAGGCTGTTGGGTTTCAGATGTTTTATTAAAGACTGCTGTTACATTTAAAAAAAGAACTTTACCATGATTACATACTGTACAACAATAAAGAAGTGTTGTTTTGTAAGATGTTGGACTCCTGTGCTACTCTGGGAACCATTAGCCCCAGTTTGAGTCACAGAGGTGAGCGTCCTGTCTGAAAAGTGGATGACTGGGAAACCTAGAAGGACACTTAACAACACTAACTGCTGATCTGGAGATAGTTTCAGAGTTGTTAAAGGAATAGTTCAGATTTTTTGGAGTGCTGTTGTATGGGACACTTATCTATAGAAAGAATATTACATACAGTAGATGTCAGTGGACGGATGGAGTCTGACATGGAAGCTAGAAATGTGCTGCTGTGGAGGGGTCAGCAACAAAAACCTTTAGCCACCTAAAAAGATCAATTTCAGTGTTATTGTGTGCGCTATATTTAGAATATTTTCACTGCTTTACCTTGATGTCAAACAGTGATTTCCCACTGGAAAATGAAGCCGTAATATCGCTCTCTTCAAAGCCAGACTCCATTGAGAAAAACAGTAATTTTACCTCACAGAACACAGGAGCTGCTGGTCTACTGCTGCCTCCATCAGTTAGTTAGTTTGTCTCACTGTGTGACTTTTGCATTTAAAGGGTTAGTTCAGAGTCAACAAAGTCATGTATTAACATAAACTAACAAACTAATCGAGGCAGCAGTAGACCAGCAGCTCCTGTGTTCAGTGTGCTAAAATTACTGTTTTTCTCAATGGAGTCTGGCTTTGACGAGAGCAAAGATGAAAAACTGAAGCCGTTAACAGCTTCCCTGTTAGAACAAGCTGTCTGACAGAAAGGTAAAGCAGTGAAATAACTCTCAATATAGCGTACACTTAAACTGATGTTGATATTTTTAGGTGGCTAAAACACATTTTGTTGCTGACCCCTCCACAGCAGCACATTGCTTAACCTCCATGTCAGTATTCCAGCCTGCTTCTCCAAACTGAAGGTGTGCCGACTGACATCTACTTTAGGTATTACGCTGACTGTGGATAAGCACCCAATGCAACCCCACCTCAAAAAATCCAAACTCTTTAATAAGTCTAACCATCTGGATGAAATTATATTCTGTCTGCAAGACTAATATGTTTTCCTGTTTCACAAGTTGCGTCGGCTGTTTGTGATCCAGGTGATCCTCACTCTTTTTGTAAAATGCAAGAAAAATGCATTTTTTATTTTAAAATGAAACACATAGAAAGAGGCAATAGAAACAAATGTAACTGATAACATTTTAAAATGTTTGTTCATGTTGCATAGATGCATAAAAGACATTATTTTTAGATACTGTCTCTGTCTGGAAGGAAACAGAGTCAGAAAAAGGTCAGAAATCTTTTTCCGTCCTGCAGCAGACGCAGTATTTTTATCCAGTTTGTTAGAGAAGTGTTGTGTTAGTTGAAACTATCCTCAGCACAGCAGGAAGTGTTGTTAAAAAAAGCCTCTGGGTTCTTCAGACATCACTACAAATTTACTTTTCAAAGAAACTGATAATTACCTCTGTGACTCAGACTCAGTGGGGAAACACAAGTTCACTGTTCTTGTATTAACTGTATTTGTGCTTCCTTTACACCGCAGAGAGAAATGTATTCTGTGCTACATGTGACTGCAGCACTAAACACATGAAGCAACCAGGGGTGCACCAATGTGGATCTGATATTAGCATCACACACAGCTGGATCAGGTACCAGACACTGTGGGACCAATCCATATCAGTTCATTGTATTAATCTCATTACACGTATGTACATCATGTGTCAGGAGCGCGCCAACAGATCGCATTTTGTTCTGCTTTTATGCAGTTGAATTTGTTAATTTATAGGTTTACACTTGAACTGTAGTTGCAGGATATGTCCACGTAAGTATCTGAAACATACCCTGAAGGGTTCATTCAAATCGACCCCTGGTATATAGTGTGGTAGAACACATATCAGATATTGTCTACAGGATATGTTTCATAACCATGTGTGTTTTGAAATCAGTTAACAGGGGGCGCCATCAGTTCCAAACAAGTGCACTGGCCTTACGTAGAATTTGGTCATAAATCGATGACAGTTTGTCCAAATGTCACCAAACCTGGTGGATATTTTTATTTAAGCTGTTAAAGCATATCCCCAAAATGTTTCTGCAACTGACCCATAGAGGGCGACAGTGTACTAAAGAAAAGCATGACCCGGCAGAGATTTGGACATGAATGAATGAGCATATCCTGCTGAGACCCTGCGTCCTCCTTTGAGGACATCACATTTTGGGTTTACTGGACCTTATACTTTATTCTGCTTAATTTAGACCTGTTGTCCTCGTTCGTGGACACTTTTTTGTGCCATCTAGTGGTAGGAAGAGCACAGTACACAAAAGTGGACGAGGTCCAAAACCTGATCAAATTTAATAGTTAATGTTTGTAGTTCGACATGCCAAACACACTTAACCAATTTTAGAAACAGTGACAAGCTCAGGCACTGTTAATGTAAAAGTGCTCGTTTGAAGACATTGGGAATTTATTATCATTGAGAATGTTTCGTTTTTTTAACCAAACAAAATTCCAGGTCTCAGGAGGATATACCTGATTGTCATAAAACATTTTAGACAGGTATTGTAAACTGTCAAAGGTCTTGATCTTTTGCAGCTCCATGATGGCTTAAACCCGCTGGCTGCTATATTTAAACACTGGTCTTGGATTGGTGCACACCATCTGCTGATACCTAAAGCCTCGGTGCATCCCTGGAGGCAGCCCCACAGCCCTCTGCTTTAAAGGGATAGTGCACCCAAATATGAAAATTCAGCCATTATCTACTCACCCATATGTCGAGGGAGGCTCAGGTGACGTTTTAGAGTCCTCACAACACTTGCGGAGATCCAAGGGGAGAGGAGGTAGCAGCACAACTCCTGAGTAGATAATGGCTGAATTTTCATTTTTGGGTGCACTATCCCTTTAACCCAGACTGTTTGTTTAAGGTGAGACTGAACCTTCTGAGGAGAAATAAGACGCAACACAGAGGTAATCCTTCTTCAGGTCTGCATATATTTTCAATGGTAACATTCATTCTATCAGTTTCATTAAGGTTTGAAATGTCAGGGATCAACACTCTAGAAATATCCTGATGGAAGAAGAAATTATATGATCGAGGGAAGAAACACGATGTAGCGCTCGACTCTGCTGCTGTGGACGCACTTGGTGCTTCACCCTCCGGGGCCGGTCTCAAATCATTGCTCCTTTATTCCTTACATCTAATCGCTCGCTTCTTGAAACAAACCCAGGAGCTTTCATTTATCCGTTTGGACAAACACCCAGTCAGGGAGGGGAGGGACAGACTTTCATATTTAACAGAGATGTGAGGATACATGCATCCTCTGATCTCTGGTGTCGTGTGTAATCATGCCTGTTAATGAGTAACCGGGCAGGTCGGAGACAGAGTGAGCACTCTGGAACTACATTTCCCATTGGGATTATAAGGTGGGACCGAAGTGACAGGCGACAGTGCACGCAGAACCACAAAGGTGTGAGAAAAATAAAAATTCGGGGTGTTACATTTCTTGTCCTTGTTCACCTCCAGAGACCATGATCAACGTCAGAAACATACTGGAATCAGACTGCAGTGGATTCGCCCTCGTGTGCCAAACATCATGACTCAGAGTGACTGAACACAAACAGAGGGTCAGGGGAAAATAAAAATCCAAAAATATATATTTATGTTTATATTTATATATATTTATATATTTACGAGGTATGTATCCACAAAAAAAGAAAACACCCAAAATTTCAAAATAGGCAGTCTGTGTTTTTCTAAATGTGTCCTTGCTCTGCGACGCCTTAAGGAAACATTATTATTAATAGCAATAATTAAAAAAAAACAAAAAACTCGGAAGCTTTGCTGTCCACCAGCCGTGCTCGCGTCAAACCTCATAGTCTGGTTTACTGAGACCCGATTCTCCACTGTCGGGAGTCCAGAAGCACCACAGTGGCGCTGGTGTCAGGCTGCTGCACTCCAACAAAGAAACAAAAAAAAGATTGCAAATCTCAAATCACAAAAGTCCCAAAAGGAGAAAAAAAAAATCACTTCATTGTTGAAAAAAGAAAATAAAACAAGAGAACCCCTCCTAACCGTTGATTTCCCAACAACCATGGCCTCAGAGTCTCCAAGGTGAGGTCTGGAGTGAGCTTAACTGTTGAGGGTGGTTTCGGGCGGTGGGCGGGAGGTGAAGGGAGGCCAGCCACAGGTCCAAAAAAGGTGTCTTTGTGCAACGAAACAAGCCTCGAGGTTAAAGAAAACAAGAAAAGAACCAACAGCAGGTGTCCTCCCGACGATTGTTAGTTAGGCTGGCGGTGAGGGGATCTCTCCCCTCTGTGGTCACGCTAGGTACTGCTGCATCGCCGTCTTCGCCCTGACAGACAGAGAGACCGAATCAGTTCAGCTATTCAACAAGTGTCTGATGAGAGTGCTGTGAGGTTTAGGATGTTCTTATTCAGGCCCACCTGTCACAGAGGTTGGGATCAGAGGCCTGGGTGAGTTTGTGCAGGATGTCTACAAAGCCCATCTCCCTCAGCTTGTCCTGACGCTCCTGAGAACCTGAGAACACACGATACAGCAGAGATTAATTCATTCACATCTATTAATAGCTGACACTTCCATTTTGGGTTCAAGTTTAAATGGCTTTATTTCTTTAATCTGAGTGTTTTGAGTTCACTTTGCATCTTGAAATTTGTCTAACTTTGACCTGAGCTGTGCTGAACCTTAGTGAGTACAATCCCTGCTGACCACAGCTTAAACTGAAAGATGGACAGAAAAGAAAGACAGAAAAGATATTCATATCAGCGTATGGATGGAGCTACTGACTAGACTGACTAGACTCTAGTTGGAGTCTCTGAAACAGTGATCTACTGCTAGCATCATTAGCACTGTAGCTGATAGCGCAGACAAACTTTACGTCACATGGACACGCACCCGCCACCGGCATGTGTTTTCTGTGTACAGGGTTCCTACACATTTAGAATTTCAAAATTCCATACTTTTCCATACCGTTATTTCCAGACTTCTTGGCGGTTTTTTTTGTTTTGTTTTCCCAGAGAATATGTGACATCTGAGTAAATATATCTGTGTATCATATTTCACATCATATTTAATTATTCTTAATAGGCGATTGTAGCCAAGTACTACCCTGGAAATCCAGAGTTCTCGCGAGAGCACAATTTGAATTTGCTCAGCGAGTCACTCTGGCAATCAGTAATGATGCTCATTACCCATGCCGTTGAAGCCGAGCTGCACCAATCACATCGGTGTATCTGATATAGGCGGGCCAGAGGCGAGCTAAACAGATGACGACAGCGCTGCGACGACGAAGTCCGGAATCAGTCAGTAAACATTGCAAGATGGCTACGGATGAACACCAGTTGTTTGAAACGGCTTTGGCCGCTACAATGAACGAGTTAGACTTGGCTTTTTCTCTAAAAGAGGAACAGAAGACGGCGCTCGAATCTTTCCTTTGCAAGAAGGACGTTTTTGCTGTTTTGCCGACCGGATACGGCAAGAGTCTAATCTACCAGTTAGCTCCGCTGGTAGCTAAGCATATACGTCACCCCGTGTATTGTTCTGATTGGTCGTAGTGTTATCCAACTGTGTGCAGTGATATTTTCAAATGCATGTGTCGAAACATAAATTTAAGGGTCTGGAGCTGGGCCAGAAAGCTCGTGACCTCGTTCCTTTCTTCTCGAACGGACTTTCGTTGTTTTCTATTAGATATCAAAAACTCAAAATACCGAGGTAAAAAAAAATCACTGGAGACACGTAGAATCAGATGCAACTGAGTTTAATGTGCTCGCAGGCAACAAAGACATCACAACTCAATGAGTCAAGCTCCGGAGCAGGACTGGAATGTCTTTGTCTGCGCACTCGCTTTTATTGTGAAGATTTTCTGCTGAGTCGTCTTTTTCTTAATCCTTCCCACTTGGCTCTGATCGTAACAGTATCACATTTCTGCTGAGTTTCCACTTTTTCTTTAATCCTTCCCCCTTGGAACTGAAACATAACGGTGTCACATTTCTCCGCTCTCCCCCTGATGGCTGCTTTAATCCTTGCACTCGTTCATAATAGTATCCCCGCTCTCCTTTTCTCCCTTGGAGCCAATTTCACTGTATAATGCTTTTCTGGGCAGTCTAAACCCACCTCCTCTAGAGTCATATCAGGACAAGCTGGAATTTCCCCTAACTTTCCACCAATGTTTCTGAGCCCATCCTCATGCTATTTTTTAGAAATGATGCACAGTGAATCCTAGGTACTTCTCTACCACAATGCTTAAGTGCTCAATGAGTGTATGTGTGTCATAAGAATACATGAAATAATAACCCAGTGTGTGATTTGTCAGTTGCACAGAGTACATTGCTTCAACACGTATCTTTTAAAAGTCAACTTAAAGGTACAGTATAAACACTTCAGTAAATCAGTACATTACACTACACATGCTTGGTGCCGCCCCTCGAGTTTGGCTATTTTCATTACTCATGGCCAGACCCTAAATCTTTGTAGATTTGGGTCTGGATTTCCAGGCTAGCCAAGTACCATAATGGCATGCAAATAAAAACTCAGGTAAGTTCAATGTCTGGGCTGAGGCAAAAAGGTTGGGACTCTGGGTGCAAGCGATGCAGTAACGAGACGTCAGTGTTTTTTCCTTTCATGTGGCTCAGAATCGCCTTCTCCCCCATGTTGGCGATTTCACACAAAGCTTGCATCTAGCTCTGTGTGTGAATTCAATCAAGCCATCCATCCAAAAACTTACATCTACCCATTGTGAACCACGTGAAACTCGTCTTCTTGTCGAAGGTGCCGTGTTGGAGTGAAACTTGATACCTGGGGGGCTGGAGGAGGGTCATGGGGCAGCGGACTGGACATACCACTTGTCAATCAGGTAAAAGGGGCGGTATGTTTTCTGAGACGTTTGCTCTCACACAAACTGTGCTTGGCCCCTGTGTGTATCACAGAGCCACACGAAGTCCCTGAGTGATAAATCCTGCACCAAGTAACACAGAACTCGCAGCACAAGACCTTCATGTTTCCCACTGTGATGTGAATACGCCTTCAGACCTACAACATTTCCTCACATCCCTCCTCCTCCTCTCTCTGAATCCAGCACCTTTCTTTAGGCTCTCTTCATGTGTGAGGTGTAGTGTGTTCCTTACCGTCCTCTTCATTCCAGATTAGGTTTGAGATGCAGAAGGTGGCAGCGAGCTGCAGTTTCACATTCGAATGCCCCTGCAGGAACAGCAGAAGTGAGGAAAACAACAAAAGCACAGGTCACGTGTCTGTGATAACAGCTCTATTAAACAGTCCACAGTCTTTAGCTGGTTCAACATAACTGCGTGATCTGCTTCTCATTAAAGCTCTGTGTGCTTCTCATTAAAGCTCTGTGTGCTGACAACACGTCAGGAGTAAAGAGGAAGCAGAGAGTGAGTATGCACGCTGCAGCAACACCACACACTTGATCTGATCGCACTAGATGGTTTTATATAAAGTACCATGTAGTATTTGATTTTCTGGAGCATGTCGTCATTGGTCATGATGAGTTCCTTGGCTGTGTTGCCGTCGGCGATGTTGGCGAGGATGCACAGCGTCTGACAGATAAGGAGAAATGTTACGTCAGTGCTGTTATGTGAACATTTTGTACTTTGTGATTCAGAAGAAAAAACTGCCAGCTGATTCTGTCTCATGTGCTTCCAGCTCTGCACACTGGACATGAATAAAGGCCGACCCCTCAGCCTGTCATCATACCTGCAGAATGTTAAAACCACTCTGCAATGCGGCTGTTTCTGTGCAGCTGTAGTATGAATTCTGTGTGGAAACCACATGAAGCAGAGGGAGAGCTCACCTGTTCCTTGACCTCTATACTGTGCTCTGCTTCCAGGATGAGAGTCACTGCCTGCATGATCTGCTTCCCATGAGAACTCATGATCTGGTCAATGTGCTGACGGTGGAGAGGGAGCGGGAGAGAATCAGTATGCAAGGATTTATGCCAGTTCAGTACACACATGCATTTGTACGAATATCTACAGAGTGGGTAAGAAAGTGTGAAGCATTCAAGGTTGGAGGTGGAATACTACAACTCTTCTGTGACATCACTGACCACAGCGCTCAACACAACAGTCCAAGATGCAGCCTGCAGTCTAAGAGCCGACATACATACACTGGAGCCATTTTGCTCCTGCAGGTGTTTGGAGGATATAGACTAAACTACAGGGACTGAGCCTGACTACATCCTGTGTGGTATACACTGTATCTGAGGCATTTAGTTTACCTATAATAACCCTGGCGTGAGTTTGGTGGACCCCTATGACCTCAATTCATCTAGAATTTTCTCCATTTTTGGATTCTTCGTTCACCACGAAGGATCGCCAGAAAAACATTTATGTACAGATGAAGTATTTCTTTAAGTCTCTAATCACGCTTGTGTGTGTGTGTGTGTGTGTGTGTGTGTGTGTGTGTGTGTGTGTGTGTGTGTGTGTGTGTGTGTGTGTGTGTGTGTGTGTGAGAGTCTCACTGGGCGTGTTGACAGCAGATTGCGCAGCAAACCGAGGGTCTTCATCAGCACATTGGTGTCAGGGTCTGATAGCAGGCGGAACAACTGTTCTGTACCCAAACACCGAACTATCTCCACCTTCACCTTCTGGTCTGCCTGGAACGCCATGTTCTTAACACATAAACAGAGTTTGTACTGAAATAATCCGACAGTATGAGTCACTGTGTGAAAATGTGACAAGGATCTGCTTGATTTTACTTCAACTCGCTGCAGCCTCACATATACAGTTTTAAAATGAGTGTGAAAAATTATCAGTCAAGGAAAACACAAATTCAACAGACTTTCCTGGACTTTGATGTTAATAAGAAATGTAAAATGTTCTTACCATCAGGGCCCAGATCCCGTTGACCCTCAGTGCAGGACTGTCACTCTGGGTCAGACTGCATAGTAACTCAATCACCCCTGACTCCAGGATGGGCTGCAGATCGACACAAACAAATGGCCTCAATATTAAAGTCATACAATCTGTTCTCTTTATACATGTGAGTGTGTGTGTGAGTGTGTGTGTGTACCTCTTTGCTGGGCGAGAACTCCAGCAGTAGATTGCATAGTGTAGAGGAGGCCATGACCAGGACTTCATCTGGGGCGTTCTGCAACAGCTACAACACAACATCTCAGTCAGTGTGTGAGTATTCAAACATGTAGAGATTTGCTTTGCCGTATGCACTCATTGAACTCCGTCACCGCTCCACTGACCTTCATGAGGGGTTTCCATACGGCGTGGTCATGGAAGCTGGTCCTCAGCTGCTGCACCGACCGCGAAAGACTGTGGAGACACCTGCCAAATATGAACGGACAAACAGGGGAGAGTTTAGTCACAGTTGCACAACACTTTGTAAGAAAAAATTAAAAAGAAAGACGAGGACAGCACTTCAATTTGACTTTTTAATATTGCTACGTGGACATTTTTGGCTTCTTCAGTGTGTATTCTGGCAATTTCACTGAAACGTCTGTGTGGCGATATTAAAAAGGCAAACTGAAAAGCTGTCCTTGTCTTTCTGTCCGAGTCTTCTAAGTCTCATCATGAGTTGAGAGTGTTGCGTCTTATTTTTTATAAAAATCTTAAACCCATTTTGGTCCATAATGGGCAAAAGAGTAAGAAGAAAAGAGGAATCAAAAGGGAAACTAGGTGAAGAGACACAGACATTATTTTGACCAATCTTTAAAAAAATAAGCAAATTAAACAGTGACACTGTCTGTTTCCTAACGTCTTTTGATGTCATTTAGACTTTGAGGGGAAGAAACACAGCTGAAGTTAAATATAAATTCAAAGCTCATTAATTTTTTTAGAACTTTCGTGTCACAAATGTCCGTTAAATTCTTAATAAAGGGATTACAGGGATAAGAGGGCAATATCAGCAGGGGCAGATGTCATGGTGGGTGACAGAGACTCGCTTCTCGCCGTACCTGACGGCCGCCAAACGGACTTTAATGCTGGATTCTGACAGGCCGCTGACTATCCGGTCCATCATGTTTTCCGTCTCTGTGATCTGAGGTCAGAAAAGAATGGATCAGAATATAAATATGTATGTGCACAATTATATATGCAAACAAAAATGCACCCAAGGAAAGGTGACCTTTTTGCGGATGTCCTCGTCGTTGGAGCCCAGCGAGGCGTAAAGTTTGAAAGCAGCTTGTCTCAGCTCGTGTGCGTGCTTCAGGTCATGGTCCAGCTGAAGGGGACAGAGCAGACAGAAAGTGAACGGGTGCATGATGTCACCAAGAGACAAAACTTTTTCATACACAAAGATGAGATCTTTAAACTTGATCAAAGGTCAGGCGTTCCATAAGGCTCCATTTCCACTCCCAATAATCTGACTTTGCTCCGTGGATGACATTCATAATTAGACTCACTTGTTAGTTTCTGGGAAATATGAACCACAAATGACGACATTCAGATGCACTTAAGATTATTGGGTCATAGCTGATTATAGCAGCATAAGTAGACTGGCTGAAGTGCTGTCTGGAAGTCTGAGCAAAATAAACTATTCTGATAAAAATAGCCTTTAACTGGCCTTATTAAGAAATTACATCGTGATTATCATTAGTAGCCATGCAAGCGGCACGGCTCTAGAGATTTAAAGGTTGGTCGGTCCGCCATTTTGTCCCTGTACTCTGCCTTTACTGCTAACTAGCAAATGATTGCATGCCAACAAGCAAAATTAAGGATGTGAACATAGAAAAAATGACCCCAGCTTAACATCAGTATGTTGGCATTGTCACTGTGAACATGTTAGCATGCTGACATTAGCATTTAGCTCGAAGCGCAGCCTCATGGTGCTGCTAGCGTGGCTATAAGCTGTGGTACATGTCAGCAGGGACATTTTTGGACGTGAGGGGTCGCGTCACTTGGCACATGGGCTGTCTCCTCTTGTATTTCAAACCGAACCAACATTGCAGCTTGTTTGGAAATGTTCTCTTACAACCCTTTTTGTCCAAAATTAGCACGTGTACATGGGTTTTTAAACACAGGAAGACTCAGCAAATATGCCTTTCTGTGTGTGTGTGTTTCTTGGTGTGTCATGTTTGATGTCATGGACAGGCTTAAAAACAGGTTAGTAAATTGTAGAAAGCCGCACGGAGGCCTGGTCACTTCTTTTGATATACCTCTTTTTTATTCAGTCTCTCTTTCAAACTCAGTGCAGACTCATTTGGAACGATGTTTGAGTGCTGCTTGGTGCGGAGAGCGACGGTATTTTGTGGTAGCATCGTTGCATCTCGCCGGTAAAGGGGCAAAAATTACTGTGTTCATCAGGGTGTTGTGTTTCCATCAAAGCCAATCAGACCCAGAACTGATAAATACTTGTGACTACTGCTGAGTCATTTTACCCGGTTGTGAATGCCAACTTTAACCTTTCTATTACATTAAAAAAACAGATGTAAGCGGGTTATTTGTGCAGCGGGAAGCTTTATGTTCTGAAAACAACGGCTCCTTCAAAAGTTTTTCATGAGCTATCAAAAGGTGGGAGTTGTGCTGGTGTCACCTGATTTGCATGAAGTAGCCTAGATTCAACTTTATGCAAATGAGGAGCGGACAACCTGTCTCTCCAAACACAACTCAGTGCAATGAGAATGCACTGCATGGCTGCTTACAAAGACAGTGAATGGGAAGCTCCTGAGTGACAGATCCTGTGGACATGTACCATTGTTTTGTCAGTGTGATGACACAGTCCTGACACATACATTAAACACCTGCCCATGTGACATGTAAAGGGCCCTCTCAGGCCCACTGACCCACCCTCTTGATGTCAGTGATGGCGGACACAGAGCTGGGGTATTTGAAGTAGTCGGCCAGCATGGCCACCAGATGGTCAGTGGTGCTCGCAATCCTCTGCAGCTCCACGTCAGGCTCCATCAGGTAGGCCAGTGTCTCTGCACCCTCCACCCTCTCCTCAAGCAAATGTTCTTTACTGCACATCCGCACGAGGCACGGCAGAGTCTGAAAAACAGGAAGTCACATGCACATCAAATAAAGAAGTGATATAATATCTTAGTGATTAATAAAGGTGCAGGTGCAGAGGTCTCAGAAAAGCCTGACCTTTAGGACTATGCAGCTGTCGTCTGTCCTGATGGCACCCGCTCGACACATGTACGTTAGACTGGGACAGAAGGAGAAGAGGTCACACTCACGGAAAGAGCACATAGGAAATATAGACTTATAATACTGATTCATATGGATTTATGTCACTCACCATTTGGCTGCTGTTAGCTGCATTTCTATGGGTTGATCCCTTTGCATCATTCTGACAAATACCTGAGAGAGCAGCTCGCCATCCACCAGCACTGGAGACAAAAACACAGACAGACTGGGGTTAAAAAGTGAAGCTCAGAGGAAAGGAGATGAGGAGACGAGACATGGAGAGAAGAGAAGAAACAAGATGTGAAGAGACAAGACAAGAAGAGAAGAGACCAGAAGAGAAGAGATGAGACGTGAAGAGAAAAACGAGAAGAGACGCGAAGAAAAGAAGAAACATGAAGAGAAGAGATGAGACGAGACGTGAAGAGACGAGATGCAAAGAGAAGAGATGTGAAGAAGAGAAGCGACACGAAGAGAAGAGACAAGACGTGAAGAAAAGAGACAAGATACAAAGAGATGAGACAAGATGTGAAGAGAAAAGACTAGATGCAAAAAGAAGAGACGAGACACAATGAGAAGAGACGCAAAGAAGAGACATGAAGAGAAGAGACGAGATGCAAAGAGAAGAGACAAAACGTGAAGAGAAAAACGAGAAGAGACGAGACACAATGAGAAGAGAAGCGAAGAAGAGACAAGATGCGAAGAGAAGATACGTGACACAAAGAGAAGAGACAAGACGTGAACAGAAGAGACAAGATACAAAGAGAAGAGACAAGACGTAAAGAGAAAAGACTAGATGCAAAAAGAAGAGACAAGACACAAAGAGAAGAGGCCAGAAGAGAAGAGATGAGACGAGACGTGAAGAGAAGAGACGAGACACAATGAGAAGAGACGCGAAGAAAAGAAGAGACACAAAGAGAAGAGACAAGACGCAAAGAGAAGAGACAAGATGCAAAGAGAAGAGAAGAGACGAGACACAAAGAGAAGAGACAAGACGCAAAGAGAAGAGACGAGACATAAAGAGAAGAGATGAGATGCAAAGAGAAGAGACAAAATGTCAAGAGAAAAGAGAGAAGAGACGAGACAATGAGGAGACGAGATGCGACAAGAAGAGACAAGAAGCAAAGAGAAGAGACGCGAAGAGAAAAGACTAGATACAAAAAGAAAAGACAAGACATGAAGAGTAGAGATGAGATGCAAAGAGAAGAGACGAGACTTGACGAGAACAGAAGAGATAACGGCCTATTTCCACCAGATGCGTGTTGGTTGCGTCTCCGCTCCGGCACGGCAGCGGAGCCAATAGGATTCAATTCTAGTCAATGTTTGTGTTTCCACCGGCTGCGGCTGTGCTGCGTTCCGGCTCCGTCTCAGTTCCGGCGCTCTGGAGCCCTCCGCAACAGATACGCAGGACTTCTATTTTTGCCGGATGCCAGAGCACAATGCAGCAATTCAGCACAGAGCAGATCGTGCGGGGCAGGAAGTCGTGCACAGAAACAAAATAAAACATCCGATTGATTTTCAAAATAAAATACAGTGTTCATGGCGGATCATATTTCCCTGCACTACACTACATAATGGGCGGAGGCAGGCCTGAAGTCAACAGGTCAGAGGTTTCCAGACGTCATTTCACCCCGTTGACACCATGGACGAGGAGATGTTAATCATGGCAGTGCACAGAGATGTCTTCCAGCGGAGCTGCACCGCTCCACACAGCAAACGCAGCCGGTGGGTGTTGACGGACAGCGGAACACACAGCAGATAACCAGCGCTGCCGTTCCGCAACGGACACGCATCCAGTGGAAATCTGGCGTAAGATGCGAAGAGACGAGACTCACCATTCACCAGTGTCATGGAGACCTGAGTGTTCTCATAGGCCAGGACTGAGAAACACTTTAACGCCTGCATCCGGACCTGCAGCGACAACAAGGTCAGAAGAAGATAAACAGAGGTAACTATGTGTGAAAGAAGTGATCATCCAGTCAGGTAAATGAAAACACTCACAGACAGACGGCCACATACCTTATAAGAGGGTGAGATAAGTAGAGGGGCAATGTTCTGGATGGCACCGTGGTTGAAAAGAACCGTCTGGTGCTCCGGGGTCTGGAGACAACAAACAACCAATCAACAATGAATCTTCTTCGAGCCACGAGTGTGATGGACTCCACTGTGTTTGTGTGTGTGTGCGAATACCAACAAATACCTTACAACAGTGGGAGAAGATCTGTGTGATGTACTCCTGTGTTCTCTGTGAGCGGCTCAGTAGAGACATGAGATGGGGAATCACAGTGGGGTCCTACAAACAAATGGCAATAGTTAGACTCAGTCTAGAGGACAACTGAACTGATTAACTGTATGCAGGGACAGAATGTGTGTGTAGTGTTTGTAGTATACTCAAGACAACCTACAGTATAGAGCAGCTGCACAGGGGTGACTGGACTGATGAAGACTGTTCTGAGACACCGAAGACAAGCTTCAATGAAGATCAGGTCCGGACACAGAAGACCTGCGAGCACAACACAGCTGCTGTAAAGCTCTCTTCATGTCACCAAACATGTCGTCCTCTACATAAAGTATTTGCATGCATTAAGTGTGTGCGTGTGTGCTCCAACCTTGAAGAAGGGCAGGGATGATGTGACAGTCCACCAGGGACTTGATGTTGTTCTCGGTGCCCATGGCGAGGCTGCCCAGCACCACGGCACACTCTGTCCGCAGCTCCAGACTGGACGAGCTCTGCTGAAGCAGGTACAGTAGCCTGGAGCAGATGAACACACACACACACACACACTGAAGCAAGTTCACTGTAAAAGGTGTTAAAGGTGGAGGGTAGATGATGCTTGGAAGTTAAAGTCTTACACTTTGATATTTCTGTTGTATTTCTACACTTATTTTGTGACATTCGCTGCGTCTGAAATCTCATACTATGCACCACATAGCCAATATGTGTGCTATCGTTTAACAAACTTTTATATACACAATCAGTTGTATCTTTTGGGAAGCACTGAGCTGTGATTACTGCGCCACTTTCTGAGAGCCTCCTTGCCGGTTGGAGACACATAACTATAATAACCAGTGCCAAATTTAGCTCTACCGGTGTCTACAAGCATTATGAACCTCTCCAGTTTGGTTGGGTTTTGGAGGCAGTGTGGCGTAGTTCAATCTAGATATGACTGTAGGAGACGACAAAGAAATTTAAATAATGGTGGAACGGAACAAATTGGTGATATAGTGACAATAATTCTCCATCCACATGTCGGGATGTATTTAATGACCTCACAGACTGCCACCATCTGCAATGCTGTCTCTGTTTAAAGGTCCAATATCATAACCTACTCCACTGTCGCCCTGTTTGTTCTTGTGTGAAACTTTGACTCCACCCTCTAGTGCCATCTATTGGCTGTATTTACGCCGACATAAAGGACACATGGAAGTATGAGGGCAGTGATGTTTTTGGAGTATAAATGAGCCTCACTCCTTAATGCAGTGACCCAGGTTTGAGTCCAGACTAGAGCACCTTTACTGCGTGTCCTCCCCTTTCAAAAATATATATTTTTAACAGTGCTAAATGCTAACATCACCATGCTAACAAGCAGATGTTTAGCAGGTAAAATTTCCCAGCATGCTATCAAAATAGTTTTGGAGATATTTCAGTCTGGATCAGAGTGGTGGAGTGACCGACAGACGTCCCCGCAGCCACAACACTAGCATTGCTAACAAAAAGGCCAAACCATGTTGTGCCCAAAACAAAACTCCTTAACTGTAATATGTCATCCATCTGTGATGATTTCCCCACAACAATACGTCATGTAATGTTTGCTAAATTGCACATCAGGCGGAGGACTCATGATCAAAATTATTCAAGGTTTTTATTACTTAATGACATAACAGCACGGCCTCTTTGCTGTTGTAAACACCGTAGTCACTACGACACTGCATTGTGGGATATTTATGCCAGCGTAGTGTCCAATGTTTGCATACTGCAATATTTCACACAGGTGCTGAGGTTCTGGACATACTAAAAGATCTCACATGCTGTTTTAGTCGACTAAATAACATGTTAGTGCGGAATTTCAGACGCGGCCATTGTCATTTTTCATTTAGTGTCTGTCTGAACAAAAACATGTAACTCAAATGTCACGTCTGTATCTTGAGTGTAGCTGAATACAAGTTTTAATAGTCAGAAAGTGTGAAGGAGTAGAGGTGGACGGGTGTGCAGGGACGTACCTCGGCACAGCTCCGAGGACGATCAGATTGGCCTTCTGCTTGTTGTTTCCAATGACAGCATTCTTCATGTCACTGTGAAGCCAGACAGACACACACAGATGAGGACCCTTCTCTGCAATCTACCTGAGGCAACTGAGACAAATTTGAAATCAGCAGCAAAAGTTTAAGTGTTGAAATGGTAACCCAGATTATGGCCTGTAGCGTACAGCGTAATTCTATGCAGTTTGCAGGGAATTTTTTCTAACAGCATAAGCATGTAGGTGCAAAAGAACAAGATTTGAAGTTAGGTAATAAGGCAGTGACAATCTGGGAACTTGTCAGACGTCAGATCTTTAGAGAACTTATGACAGAGGGAAGCCAGAGGGCAGCCAGGCCGACATTTCCATATTGAAACACAGGAGATTTACATAAAGCAGATGTTCCACATGTTGTTGTCGGACACAGAACGAGCCGCTTCATTTGCATGCACTGCATTTTGTTTTCCACGCAGCTTTTCCTCCGCTCTGCCGGCACCCCAGATGATATCATATAGCAGGTGAGTGAGGCTAATGGAAAAGTACAGCTGTAGCAGGCAGTCAAGTCAGTCAGGTGCTCGGCTAGCGGAGCGCTACAAGCCGTAACCAGAGCTAGTCTCCTCCGAAGTTAAAAATAACGGTGAAACAGTCAGAGTCCAAGTCACCGCCATCGAGAGAGACAGCGAGAGTGAGAGATATGAAGTCACACTGATGAGTGAAATACATTTTGAAATAGATCGTCACATGAAAGCCTGTGCATGTAAACACAGAGGTCATGCTGCTCACTCAACCAACACACAGGCACAGGAACTTAATCAGTGTTTGGCAAAGAAATAAGAATAAAAGAACATCAAGTCCACCCTCGTTCAGTGTGCTGGCTGTGAGATAGCAACAATAACCACTCTTCAAAATGTAGCCAACCACCTGAGAGGACGGGATGTCATTTACTGCCTCCTGCCCCAGAGAAGATGATATATATATATAAAGTGCTGCTGGACTTACATGACTCCCTGCAGCACTTTCTGTGGGTCGGGGTCAAACAGTCTGTCAACATAATGGCGACTAGTGGCAGTGACTTCCTGTGTGGGGACAAATATAACAGAAACGTTAGAGACAATGTTCACTGACGTACATTTCCCACTTAGGGCGAACCTACTAGAAAGGCATTGTATCTTGCTCAATTTCTCTCTCACACAGCTACACACACACACACACAGCAAAAATAATAAATATAATGAACAGATTTTAACATATTTACGAGCCATTCATACATTTCAAGATCAATTTAACATCAAACTAAAGTTGCCAGGCTGAGAGACCGAGCCTGTCGCACTACGTCTGCATAATCTGGAGCAACAACAAGAATTTAAAGACATTCAAATGTTAGGAAACACAACTAAACTGTGTTAAATAATTACTGTTTGATCTTTCCACATAAATAAAAGCATGCACACCGACACATACAGCAGCAGCCTCCATGGCAGGGCCCTTTAAAAAGCTGTTACACATAGCACCCAGCGGCCGCATGTGACACCAGAAAACTGTGTTTATATCATGGACAGCTTAAGCTAGAACTTTCTGCGTGACCCCAGAGGAGCAAACCTCACCCTGCTGAAAACACACTGCTTCTATTGGCTTCTGGTGCCTGCACAGACCTGTCTTTGATATGCAGTCATTACATTTAGCTCAAATGTTTATCATATAAATACAGTACACACAACAACAGGGCTGCGTATGTTCAAAGGAGTAATAAAAGCCTCATGTATTTGGAGAGAACACTGCTGGAAGAACAGATTTTTTACTTCACCCCAAATTAAAGCAAATACTTGTCTATAGCACAACCATGTGTGGGGCAATAAATGTGGACCATATCTATGTAGTCTGGCTTCGTCCTGAAATTGTAGTTTTGGGTAAATGTTAATATGGTTATTACCAGAATTCTGGGCTGTGATACACTTACATCATGCACAGTATTGTACTTTGTAGGGACACACGATAATATCGGCATATCATCAGACGATATTGGCTTTAAAATGAACTGACAGAATCAGCCAACGTGCTTTTTCTTAATTTGCAAAATGAATGAATATTACATACGATTGAAAAGTACTGTACTTCATGCCTCTATCTGCGGGTGCACCATCATGAAACGAGCATGGATGCATAATATGATGTTATTTCCACCACAGATGCATCGGTTACGGTCAAATGAGTTGTTACATATTGGCAAAAAATCCAGTATCATGTCTCCCTAGATCTTTGGCAATATGACAGGTCAAACTGTGTTAAGAGAAGAGAGATATCTCTGGAAAATCTTGTTGTCAGCTTGTAAAACGACCATCACAAAGAGACGGTACCAACACAATTAAATATATGATATGGCACTGTAAACTCATTTGATTAGAACCTAAGAGGAGTGCTGTCGAGAGAAATGGGCACTGTTTACATGTCAACGACAAGGTAAGAGACTGAATCAATGAATATGTTGTTAAAATTTTTCTTTAAGTCCTAGTTAAGGTTTCCATAAAACGTTCACTCCAGTGTTTATGGTTTTCTCCTTGCCTTGGTCTTATATTTAAGGAATCCAGCACCCAAAGCATGGTTTAAAAAACGGTCCCTCTGACTCTGTCTTAACTGCAACATGACTGAGTTTATGATGATAAACGAAAAAGACTAACACACTCCAAGGATAGTGTTCTACAACCAGGGGAACTCGGTGAATAGGCTTTTGATTTTACACAATACATGTGACTGAATTCATTGTTGCTGCCTCTTCCTACAGTCGTTTTCAGGTTCCTGCTATTTGGGATCACCTTCACTTTATAGTTTGAGCTTTTTATGACTGTATTCCACCAGAAGTTTAACCCCTTCCTTTTCTGACCAGTATGGTTTCTTTGTCTTCTTCTCTTCTGCTATGTTTTCACCATCTCACTATAAGCCCACTTTGAGAGACGATAACAGGGGTCACAAGCGTGAGTCCAAGCAAACAAACAATCTCCATGGAAACTTTTACTGCTGTGAAATCTATTTCAACACATTAAATGAATTAACATTACTCCTTAACTAAAGAACCCCTTAGAATGATTCTGTGCAACTGTGTAAGTCCCTCAGCTAAGGAGCAATTAAGCTTTAAGCGTCACACTTAAGGTGTTTTGTGCAACTGGTCCCAGATCCTGTCATATGTTTCTTTTGTTTTGCTCTGTATTTATTATAACCCTTTAAATGCTTCTGTAATGTGTTTGTTATGGAAAGAATAAAAA
Source organism: Epinephelus moara (assembly GCF_006386435.1). Lineage (NCBI taxonomy): Eukaryota > Metazoa > Chordata > Actinopteri > Perciformes > Serranidae > Epinephelus > Epinephelus moara. Next base: position 3,158,674 of record NC_065512.1, read on the forward strand.
TAACATTTGTAAAAAAGGACAAACTGTCACAATATCTAAGAGTCTCCCCTCTGCATGTCTCCAACGTGGGGGCGTTTCACTACTGAAGCCCTAACTATGCTCCTTTTCGCTAGCATTACCCTTTTAACGCTAACTTTAGCTAAGTTACACCTGACAGCCACTGTCACCTGCTGAAAATAAACTATAATACCACACTTTAGCTAACTGCTAGACTTTAGGCTGCTGATAAAGCTCATTTTGCCGGGTAGAAAACTCCTCAAGAAGTCGGCAATCCATGAGTTACAGTGTGTTAGCTTCGCTAGCTTAACCAGAAGCTAGTGGTTAGCCGACGTTACTTAGAGCACATAACGTTAGCTAGCTTAAAAATGGTAACTCCGCTGCTGTGATTAGCAAGCTGCAATGGTTTAGTACAAATAATGTCGGATGATTGGTATTTTAAAAGCTAAATCCTGCAACTTATCTTCCATTGTGCAATACGGGATAATTTAAGCGTGTTTGGAACAGTGAGGACTTAGCAGTTAGCTGCTAACTCATTCCGAGTGACACTGACAGGTACTTCTCTCGTTTGATTTTCTTTCCTTGATACACCGACGGCGCGAACGGACACATAACCCGCGTGCATAGCTTGACATGTTCAGACCGCCCCCGCCCGTCCGGGCGAGGTCAGGACACAAAACTGTTCCCACCATCAGCGACGTAGGCGGACCGCTACAGCGCTATGTGTTGCAAAGCCTTTAACTTAGCTTGCAGGCTAACAGGACACATAAACCCTGCACAGCTCTGACAGCTCCTAGCTCCTTCATGTGACCGAGCAAATGACACCAGCCGCGCACAGTTGGAGTGAGCACACTGTTAGTTTGACAACGCTATTCAAAAATCATGAGTGACACTCACAGACAGCACACTGATGCGGAGAGGGGCCTCCAACAAGCACGCCATCTCTCTTCCCCCGATCGAGCGCCCCAATCGGCGCAGCACTTTGCAGACACTCCGCCCCCCAGAGCAGCTGTGAGCGGCTTTTAAAAAAAGTAAGTGCAGCTGAATCCCGCCGCTCCTCGCGGGTGTTGGGCTGAAAACAGGTCCCTGTAATCCTCCGTGGGCTCGGCTGTGAACACTAGCAACAGATATACAACAGAAAACAATACCGCTAACTTAGCGAGCTGTCTGTCACACAGTGGATTTGTCAATGAAGTAAATTTTGTTTATAAATGTGACGTAGGTGGTGTGTCGGTGTGCTAGATTCAACACAATAACTTCACCCATACTAACTATCTAATAAATAAATAAAATTAAGATTATATACAGATTTTTTCACATTTAGCAATCAATACTATATATTCACAAATAAATACGTAAACATAAATAACTGCGTTCAACATTTTTTGTGTTGAATCTGCTTCCGTTGATGAAAGCGCTGACGTTTCGCGCATGCGCTTTAGTGATAGCTGCGAGGTGGGAAAATTCATTCTATGGTGTCTCTTCATACTCGAGACATAAACATGATTTTCAGGAGAAGTTTCTAACTTTACGGAGCACACAACCCGGCAGACACTCTTCAGTTTCTAATTAATCACCGTAAGTGCTCTGTTTGTGTCCTTGTTTAGTTTTGTTTGTGTGTTAACGTGAGAAACACGGTTCACGACCGTTGGTGGTCGTTTTAACACCATGTAACGTTGAGGGGCATTTATAACCTTCGTAGCTTAGCTAGCTAATGCATGTTTTGTTATGCGGTTAGTTTTAGCAGTGAAGTTGCTAACTAACGGTGTGTTGTAAGTGACTACACTGGACAGACTAATTACTGCAAAGGCCTTGTGGACTCGCTGATTAGGCTGAATGCCAAGTACAAACAGCCTCATGTGTCAGATAAAGGTGATACAATATACACGTTTTAAAGAGCTCCACAAGCCCAAAGTAACTGTACCCTAACGCCAGGTGCAGTGATGAAAGTGGACACAGACAGTCCCGCCACTCTAACAGCTTCTGTTCCCATGGATTTCATTTCATTGCCTCTCAGTACACCCTTTATTTAAATATGAAACTTAACACTGACTGTTCTGTGCTTACTCTGACTTAAATATGATGCCTGCCACTCTATTGGAAAGTCCAATTTAAGCCCCCTATTATTTGAATTTACAGCAAGCTTAACCAAAATAAAAAATGAAGTCAACTCTCTGTACATTGACCGACAATACTGTTGATAGGCTTGAACCAGGGGCGTAAAAACAAACAGTGCAGTTGCACTGGAGCCTGTGGGAAGGGTTGGCCTTTGTAAATGATTTAGAATACCACCTCAGAACTACACTGTGTTTATATAAAATAAGAAACTCAGATTAAATTAAAAATGGTGCCATTTACTACAGGCTATTTGCCCTGGAAAATGCAAACCCATCACCATTATGATTTTCATTTCTTTTTGGGGTGAAATAGTCAGTAGTAAGCTATAACAAAATCAAGTGCTTATTCTACATAAACTATAAAAAATATGAATTAACTATATATTTATTAAATTAAATGAACAAATAATAAATGAATAAATAATGAATCATTTCTTATTTTCTTTGATATTTTGTCATGTACAGATCTGCAGTGATGATTGTTGTGTAGCCTATATGTTAATGTTGAAGTCTCTATTTGATCATGTGACAAGACGATACGATGAAGGAGCTAGTTTAGGCACAAAATCTGTCAAGACTGACAAGTTGAGCACATCTGCAGGTCCAGTAAGCAGTCATGCCTTTTAAACAGAAGCGGAAGTAAGACAGAACAAGCAAGGAATGAATAGGAGGCATTTTTATAAACAGTTGCAAATGGTGTGGGTGTTTGTGCCTTGTAACTCATAACTAGCATGCACTGGGGCCCCTGGTAACCACCTTACTCCACTGGCTTGAACCCAATATCAATTAATCAGCTGATTATTTTCTTAATTGTTGTAACAATAAAATGTAGGAAAAACACCTGAGGTGATGTTTGCAAATGATAGGTAGCCTATTATCTAATCAACCATCCAAAAACCCAAAGCTATTCACTTTATTATCACGTATGACAAAGACAAGCATAAAATTTTCACAATTATGAAACATGAAAGCAGAAAATGTTTCTATATTTTGCCTAAAAAAATGACAAATTGTTCCAGAAAAAACAGTTGTCAATTAATTTATTGTTGATTATTAGACGTATAGTTGCAGCTTTAATTTAATGTCAGACCCACTGACCTAAAACTTGGGCTGCGTGATATGGAAGAAAAAAATTTTTTCAATGCAAATATATCTGTATGTAAAAAGTCTCCCTTCTGAAAATAATTAAAATTAAGGTAAGATTTTCCGTCTTTTTGCTTTTTTTTCTCAATACCAAAGACAAGCAAATGTACACTGTAGGATAAATGTCAATTTTTATACCACGTTTTTACCTCAAAATCAGGATGCACCGCTGCAGCCCTAATTACTTTGACAGATAATGCAACTGCAATGTGTGTCAGGATTTTAGTGGGAAGGGTCATCTTTGCATTTCATTTTCAGTCTGTACCAAACACGCGAGTTCCCTTACATCTGGAATATGATTGTTAGGCCAGGGCAGCTCTGTAGCATCACAATATTAATAATATTTAGATTAATTTTGCAGCCTTATTTAAAACCATGTTGTTACTCTCCTGTCATGGCTGATCCTTTTCAGTGAAAGGAATAGCACCACCAGTGTTTTGAACTTTGTGTTGTTTGTTTCTCCACAGATCACCAACCGATTATTTACAAAGGAGCCGTCCTCAGCGTCCCTGAGTGTGGAGGCTGACCGCCCCTCAGTGGGCACAGAATAAAAACCAACCCTCACTGTGACTTTTATCTGGGGATCAGCAGCTCACCTATTTGTGCAGAATGAAGATTGCAGTGGAGGGCTGTTGCCATGGCGAGCTGGACAAGATCTACGAGACAATCGGCTATTTGGAGAAGAAGGAAGGGGTGAAAGTGGACCTGCTGCTCTGCTGCGGAGACTTCCAAGCAGTGCGAAATGAGGGAGACATGAAGTGCATGGCGGTACCTGCCAAGTACAGGACGATGCAGACCTTTTACAAGTCAGTTCTCTGTTTAGTTTCAGTGTTTTAAAAGTGCAAGATGTCAGTGAGGGAGGTTAAAACTTTACTGTCTTTGTTGCAGATACTATTCTGGAGAGAAGAAGGCTCCGGTCCTGACCATCTTCATCGGAGGGAACCATGAGGCTTCCAACCACCTGCAGGAGCTGCCATATGGCGGTTGGGTGGCGCCCAACATCTATTACCTGGGTAGGGACCACCTGACATGAGCTGCTATTATTATTGTCTCTTCTATCTGTTAATCCCCAGTCCTGATTTGACCGTATTTCCATAGGTTATGCTGGTGTTGTCCGCTACAAAGGGATCAGAATTGGCGGCTTGTCTGGAATCTTCAAGTCCCGCGACTACAGAAGGGGTACGTTTTTATTTACTGTCTAATGGTTGAAGTTATAAACACTATGCATGCAGTATGTTTACAAGAAATGTGTGCTCTTTAAGGTCACCATGAATTCCCTCCATACAATCCTGATACACTTCGAAGTGTTTACCACATCCGAAATATTGAGGTCTTCAAATTAAAACAGGTAAATATCGTAGATTCAGCTTGTTCTCTTGCACACATTTAAAAAAAATTATCTCAACAATATTTACTAATAATAATTCATAAACGCTTATCTCCACTAAGATCCAGATGCCCATCGACATTTTTATGAGCCACGACTGGCCTCGTGGAATCTACCACTATGGCAGTACGGGCGAGTTGTTGCGAAAGAAGAAGTTTCTGCGTCAGGAGGTGGAGTCCAACACTCTGGGTAGTCCTGCTGCAGAGGAGCTCCTAGCTTACCTCCAGCCCAGCTACTGGTTCTCTGCTCATCTGCATGTCAAATTTGCTGCTGTTATGCAGCATCCGGTGAGAATCAGTTTGTGTGCAGCGAGCTGAATTGCTGCTCCTGTCAGTATCAGCAGCTGATATGTCTTAGGTGTTGATTTTAATAATTCTGGGCACCAGTCTAATGTACCAATATGTTACACCAACTCAGTGAATGCTCTTGTCTGTAGCCCAAAGGTAACGCTGCCCCACGTCTGACCAAATTCCTGTCGCTGGATAAATGTCTGCCCTACAGGGAATTCTTACAGGTGAGAGATTGTTGTGTTGAGGTCACAGTCTAGTTGAAGGTGTAGTGATCGTGCTAGGTGATGACATATACGCTTGTGTTGCAGATTGTGGATGTGCCAGACAGACCGGGTTCATCTGAGGGTCTTGAGTATGATCCAGAGTGGCTTGCTATTCTGAAGGCCACCAACAGTCTGCAGAGGACCACCCCTAACCCCTGGAACCCCCCAGAGAATAATGGCCTGCATGAACGGTACACAGATATTAAGACATATAATTACAGGTTCCCCACACATTAATTTGTTTGTGGCAGCCCTGCCACAGTGTCAGGCACATTGAAATTGAAACTTAACCATTTGTTAAGTTATAGACATAGAACGCTTTTTTTTTTTTTTTTTGAGCGCTTGCATTTTAGTATTGTCTTTGTCTTTTACACCCGACTGAAGAGAAAACCAGCTGCACTCCTTTCCATTCCTCTGTAGCAACTGCTTCTCTTATCCATCAATCTGATCTGATTAGCTTTGATCAGTCTGACCACAAACTGATCAGTTCTCCACCCCAAGGCTCAAACTTAACAAACTGCTCCTGAGGGAGAAGAAAGGTATACATGTGCTGGGTAAACAGACCCGCTAAAACCTCAATTTTAGAGAGGGGGCACAGAATAAAGGAAAAACCTAGTGAGTTTCCCGTGTGTGTTTTAAATCTATTTTTTTCTGTTATGTGCTCATCTTACAGTTGCAGCACAGTCAGCCCCGTACATGTTATACACAAAGCCTTTCTTTTTCATATTCAGTTTATTTTATTGTAAGACAAGACAAGCTCTTAAATAAAATTTTTCAGGACTGATGCTTAAAATAATGTAGCTGGTGTAATAGTTAATCAGCCAGTTGCTGAAAATTCCCTCTCATACTTTTGCAGCTTCAACGTAGTTTTATATATGCATGGCACAAGTGCATGTGGGGTGTGTCCAACTCTGCTTTTGCAAAGTAAGGCACAAGGGGCAAAGGGGTTGTATCCAGTCCCTTAATTAATCGTAGGTGTGTTTTGGGTGTGAGATTTATTCAGCCAATCAGAGTGTTGCCTACCATTCCCTTTAAAAGCCACTGGTGCCTGCACCTGGCACACTGCTGTTTACATGGTGGGTTTGGCAAAGTGGAGATGCGAGCAGTTTTCTGCTGAGAGTAACGCAGTAACAGCAGTAAAATTGGGGACATTTAAGCAGCAAAACTAAAAACTGGAGTTTAAACTTGACAGGAGGAAACAGACCTAAACTTTTAGCTGCTGAATTAATCAATGAAGTTATGCTGCTTCGAAATGTTGTCTATTAAACTTGCTTGGCATGGAGTAAGTACACAGGCATTGGTTTCCTCATGTGCACCGTTTTTTTGATATGTATTTTATGATGTGCATATAATCATTTTATCTCAATACAGTTATGAGATTGTCATTAATATTTTACTTATTGTAAGACCTACATGCCCATGGGTGCACAGATGGACTTAAGTACAGTTGCTACATACACAACATGGGCGCTGGTCTTAAAAATGACAACTGTCAGTCTGAAACTAGTAACAACAGTTGTGCTGTGCTGTGTGCCACTCTGCAGCAGGTGTAAGATGCTCAGTGACACAGCTGATGGGCTTGTACTTTTGATTCATGCTGTTTATTATATATGGATTGTCTGTACCCATCAGGTGGGACTTCAGACCCTCAGAGGTGGCCATGATGCAGGTAGTGGAGGATCTCAACGGTGACCTCGCCATTCCAGACAACTTCAGCCAGACTGTGACACCGTATGACCCCAACAGGCCTCAGCCCTACGCCGCTCCCAGCTGCAGCACCAACCCTCAGACCACTGAGCTCTGTGCCACGTTAGGTCTCACAGACCTCTACGCCTACGCCGGGCAGGGAGGCGGTGATCTGGGGAGAATTCAGGGCAGTACTGGAGGAGAGGAGGATGATGAAGATGGAAATAGTGTGGGAAGTGCGGATGAGCCCAGCGAGTACCCGACCGACACCTCAGGATTGTCCAATTCATTTAACCCTGATGAGATCACAATAGAGGATGAGTGGGAGGAAGAGGAGGGAAACGAGGAGGCTGAGGACAGGTCTAACTCAGAGGCAGCAGTAAAGGGAGCTCAGCTCTCTGATGTACCTGTAGGTGAAGTCCACACCCCCAGCCGCATGGTTCTGCCTCCACCCAAATCTGACGCCTCCCCCAGTCTACTGTCCAAACTGATGAACCTGCCGCCTCCCTCTCACTCTACGCCAGCAACAGTCCGCACTAACTCTGGAGCAGAAAGGGAAGAACACTGTGAGGATGATGATGAAGATGCTTCAGCTGTACGTGTCCCAAAACGTACCAGTGATGAGGCCGAGGCTCCTGGCAGCAGAGGCCCGACTCCGAGAATCAAACGCAGGAACCAGGTCATCTATACGGCAGTGGAGGATGACGAGAGTGAGGGTTAGAGGTCAGGGTGAGATCAGGCCAAAGGTGAGGACTCACTACATACCATCTGTCACAGAGTGAACACTTCATTAGTTTCACTGAGTTGTAAAACTTAGTATTCGTTTAAATATTTTCTGTCTGCTGCTGACGTGACAGAGCAGAGGTACAGCAGACAGCAGACGACTAAAGAGGGTTAGTTTCTGGATTCAGTCTCTACAGAAAGGTTATAGATTATAACCACAAAAATCTTGTCTCTTTGTTTTAATATTATTTTTATATATTTTAATTGAACCAAGGGAATTTTAGAAAACAGATTTTTGGGTTTTGTGTTAATTTTTTTGGACATAATTTCAAGACAACGGCAACGAGAGGAGACTTGTTTTTAAATGAATTAATCACATCATACACAGTTGTGCAGCCAGTTGGCAAAAGGAACAAATGAATTGTGGCTATTAATGTATTTTCAGGGTTTCTACACATTTTCCATTTCAAAGTTCCAGACTTTTCTAAACTCAAATTTCCAGACTTATGTAGATTTTTCAGACACATGTTTATTATGTAAATAAATCCAACTGTTAACATGTCACATTCTGACTTTGTATGCTAATATGTTGCCAAATATTATTATTTATAATATATTATGTTTTCTTTAATATTAATCACCTGAAAAGAAGAATTGCGTTTTTGTTACCTTAGAATAAGCCGTTTTATATCTTCATTGGGAGCAGGTCCTTCGGCTACTAAGATGTGGATGTGCATGTCCATGTTGCATCACCATGTTTCTACTGTAGCCCAAAACAGACAAGCCAAACTCAAGATAGAGCCATTCCCACTGGCCACCACAGTTAGCAGCCCTTCCATGACAAGGGTGTCCAAAAAAAACACAGAGTTTTTTCACAAGAAACTGCGTAATTTAGTAGGTTCGCAGTCACAGTGAAGTGGAGCTACTGTTCTAGCTGGACGAGGACATTTAACTGGCCTACTGTCCTTGTCCTAGTATACAAGCACGGGAGGGGAACCCATTTGTTGAGCCAAGTATGTGCGACTCCTCTACGATAGGTGGAGATATGCCCCCTTTCAGCTTGTTAGTATTGGACCTTTTTCCTGTTGACCTATTACGTCACAGACCAAACAATGGACAAACAAGTTAGCTACGGTTAGCTAGCAGCTAACTGCTACCATGGTGGACAACTTTATAGCTCTGTACATTTGGTCCGTCCAAAAAGTCACGGCTCTGGATGTAGATTTCTCCATGTTGTTACCGGCTTCTTCTTCTCTTACACATTTAATGCTATTGGACTTCCGGGTCAAAGCCCGGGACGGAAACTGTGGAGCATGCTCAGAGCGCCTCGGCCAGTTTGGCTCTGATTGACTTAATTTGACTTCCAATCGCATTATCTGGGTGTGTTAGTCCGACTTTGAGAAATTCAATTTAGTACAATTTCAGTTGGATGAACACGTAAACATGTATTTTAAAAGTCCGGTTTTAGTCGAACTAATACATTAAATCTATTTTTCCTAATGTCATGTAAACTAGAGTGTTTTTACTGGTTTAAATCACCAGGTTTGTTTATTTTGAAGAGGAGGAGACCTCTGCTGATAATTCAGCTGCAGGTAAAAACCTCTTGAATGACTGGATGTTAAGTTATCAGAGGAAAAAATAGCAGGTGCTAGGCTAATGGCCCGTCTCCGACATGCCAAACGGTGTCGGCGCAACACTGATTTGTAACGTGAAACTGCTTTAATCAGTGTTCTTCATCAGTTTCAATCACTTGATCTGCTTGTTGTGGAGAGAAATAGACCTCTGTGGATAATTCAGCTCCCATTTAAAACCTCTTGAATAATGAGGACTGATGGAATATCTGCTGGTTGCAATCAGCAGTCCTCACTGCTAGATACCACTAAGTCTTACACACTGGACCTTTAATACTTTGTCTTTTGTTTTAGTTATCAGAGACAGTAGTCAAGTGAAAGAAAAGCGATCAGCATTCTGCACTCAAAGCGCCATTCACAGCTTTATTGAACACTTTACATACTCAAGGTGCTGATGAAAAATCAAGTTTAAATTGCACAGAACACTGAACCTACCTGTGATCACTGAAGGATGAGTAAGTGAATGCTGTTAATGAAATCTTAGTGTCCTGGAGGAGAGAGCGAATCATTTCAGCTTTCATTTGAAAACTAATTAAAAACAGCATTGTTCTTCAAATTCAAGTCTTATTTTCAGACCCTTAATTAGTTCATATTGTGATCAAAACACCTTTAAATAAGCCTGGTTGTGATTCTAAAAATAAAGCACAGCAAAAGATTTTCCTGGACACCAGTATGTGTTTAAATCAGACAGATTTATAACATCGATTAGAGTCCTTTTTTTCTTAAACGATCCATTCCAGGTTCACAAGTGTACTCTGCTAAAATCAACATACACTTTCATTAAAATTAAGACAATAATATATAACATACAGTGTATTCAACAAGATCTCTTTACATCCATACAAAGAGCCAATACAGTATAGCCTAATGACAGGGTGCCAGGTTATTGTATAGTACAAGCCGATGTCAGGGAAATGGGTTTTCCTGCACGTTGCCTACGAAGCAAGCACACACTTAGAGAAAGCCTCAAACATGATTCACAGAAAAAGAAAACTGGGAATAGGCACTTCTGTTTTTTTGTGTGTTTTCATCAATTCACTTCCTCATTTTTTTATTTTTTTTTCTTCAGCCAAGCCGTAGACAGCAACCAAGCACACGACTCTGTTTTAAGAGCATCATATTGAGATAAATGAAAAAGCAAAACCATTCAAAATCACTATGGTTTCATGTTCACCAACAACTTAGCCGTAGGACACGGGACAGATGAGGGACACGTTGGACACAAGATGGGGAGATGTTCTCCTACAGGGTACATGGTACAGGTTTACTATAACTCTCATAGTTTCCTTTCCTCCTTTCTTTCTCTCTGTCTCCAATATTTAATTTATCTGACACCAGTAATTTAATTTGGGCAGAGCCATAGATGGATCATGAGCCCCATCACTCCTGCAATAATTGAAAAATTAGCTTAAGCTTTTTTACTCCACGCAGGGAATTTGTAAGGGTTGTATTTGAGGGACACGTTCTCTGCTACAGACATGTCATCAGTTAGAGCTCACAGTTTTCTCCTCATACATAGCAATGATAAAGGGAAACTTTGGTCATTTCAACCTGGACCCTATTTTCCCATGTTTTGTGTCGAAGTGACAAATGGAGACAACAATTTTTTAAACTGGTCCAGTACCGAGAGAGAGCGCTGCACGGATGTAACAAGCAGCGATGTGGCTTATCCACAAAAGCAATTGTGCACTGTCAACTTCTGTCCAGTGAAAGTGTTAAGTTTTGCCACTGACAGGCTCAGATTGTATTATATGTGTTTGATAACATTATGGAAAGGATCCCTACAGAGATAGACCTATTTGTTACAGAGAAAAATCCCTTTAAGTTTCACCAGAAACAGCTCTAAAATCACCGTAGTCTAACCAACCAGACTCCATTTAAATAGACAGTAATTTTATCATCATAAAACAAACTTCATTTAACGTCGACACACACAAAAGACAATTAACAAAAGCTGTCTTGGTTTGTCTTTCCACTGTTCCAACCATCACCATCTCTGGTGTGGTTGAAATAAACCCTTAATTCACCCAGTTAGATGTGAAAACATGCTGCCTCTATGCACGCTAAAATTACTGTTTATTTAAATGGAGGCTGGTGGGTTTGACTACGGCTCACGTTATCTTTATAGAAGTGTCCGATAACGTTATAAAAACGATCCTACAGAGGAATTAAAGGTTTTAACTTTCACTCATCTGGGGTCTCATTTATAAAACAGTGCGTAGGATCCTTACTAGAAATGTATGTACGAACAAAAGCCAAAAATGGTGTGCACCAAAAAATATTCGACAATTTCTACAATCCACCTCTCCATCTCTGTCGCCAATTGTCTCTAAAATGTTCGTAAGCATAGGTCAAAGTGTCTCCCATCAAGTCTGTTTTTATAAATCACAACTTTTACGTGGGAAGTGGTGTCCGCCTCTTTTAGGCCTCGTTTTGTGCGTAAGTAATGTTTATAAATGAGACCCCTGGTCTGTTTGTTATTGTGTGTAACCAAGTCTCACTTCAAATTTTGCAGACATTTCCATATAGTCGAAATTAGCGAAATAATTAGCCATGATGTTGAAAACCTTTTCGATAACACTCGTGAGATTTCTGTGCTTAAGCACAAGGAAATCATCCAACTCATACTAATGTTTCCACAATTGTTTCGCTGCAGTAAGTCACCTTTCGCAAGATTTTAGGACAAGACTTCTTAAACGAGACTTGGTTAGACACAATGACAAACATACCAGCGAAAAGTAAAGAAAAGTGTTTCATTTCTCAGTCGGGATCCTTCCCGTAATGTCTGACATGAGTCCTAATAATCTGAGCTGTCAGTGACAAAAAACAGGCACTTTTATTGGATGTAAATTGACGGCACATCGCCTGTTTTGCTGCAGCGACCTCTCTGAATATTGGACCAGCTTCCAAAATTGTTGTCTTCATTAGTCACTGAGACACAAAAACTTGAGAACACAGGGTACAGGTTTAAAAACACCTGTTTGCCTTCAATGTCATGTCACTACATACACTCCAGATCAATCCTACATCGTTGCTGTACACAGCGACAGCCTGTTGCTTCACATTTTTCCTTATAGCACTCGAGCAAGGCATTGACACCCAAAATGTGTGAGGAACACGGCACTTCAGCAATCTTTCATTAAAATATCAAGTCCATCAGACCAAAAGTATCAATCAGAAACACAATGTAAAATCAGCCATCATGTAGAGTTTAAATCTTTTCCTCACACAGTCTTGACAGAAGGAGAGGAGAGATGTGAGTGGAAGGAGCACTCAGAACACCGGACAATAAATACGTACAAATGGACTTGAGCAAACTGTGCCATGGGTCTTATCTAATGTGCGCCTCGACAGTGCCAGTGACACCAGGGAAGGTCAGGCAGTACAGGGGGGGATTACAAATCATGGGATCATTCCAGGGGTACAATATGTGGCGATATTCACAGCAGGATTTGTTTGATTCTGGTCTAGGAGGAGGCAAAGCAAGCCGGGCGCGAGCTCCGACAAACGGAGAAGAAGAAAGCGGTCACAACTTTACGTTTTGGCTTTTTTGTTTTATGTCTTTGCCCTTTTTTCTCCTTTCCTTTCTTGGCCACTCGCCAGCATGTGCTGCTCATTTTGTGCATTTTTACGCAACTGGGGCTGTGACTAAACAATGCAAGGCAGAATGAGACGAAAAAGAAAGTTCACAATTAGTGCTAAATACTACAACAGGCTCGCCACTGTCTTCCACATTCTTTATTTTCCTCCTCTCAATCTCAGTTTACCTCCCTCGTTCTTTCCAAACGCAGAATCTCAGTTGTTGGTCAAGAGACGCAGGTGTGACACGTCTCCTCCATCTGTGCTCGCTCTTCCTTTCCTCTTATTCTCTCCTTTGAATTTCTGTCTCTGAATTTCTGTCTGCTTTGACAGGAGGATGAGTGGAGGGTAAGAGGGTGAGTGGACACTGGGTCTCCCCGTATCAGGCCCACCCCTGTAAGTTGGTTGAAGGAGACAGGATGGTTGAAGGGCTGTGGTGGTGTGGATGGTGGAATACTGGTGGGACTTGCGGAGGTTTAGTTCCCACCGCAGCAGGCTCGGGTGGAGTGGGCGTCTGGGTCCTGGAGGTTGACTCCCCGGTGTCGCGCTGCATGTGTAGGGTTTTGGGTGTCTGTTTTTGGCATCTTTTTTGCTACAGAAGACAAAGTGAAATATGTTAACCTTAGATAATCAAAATGAACTCACACTTTGTAACTAGAAAGTACTAAGACTGCACATTTTTGTGCTCCCGATGGAAAACAGAGTTACTAGAAACAGTAGGAAAACTACTCATGGGTCAGAAAATACTGAGGTATGGCCGCCATTAAGCAATGCTAGCCGAAGTAGCTCCCCCACCTATGACATAAGTAAGAATTTTTTTTTGTTTTAATTCCTGTATCCACATCTGAATTTAGATCTAAACCAAAGTAGTAACAGATAATTATGGATACATGCACCAGACTTTCAAAAATATTTTACACAGATAAGTCCAGTAGCTCAAAAGAAAATAACGTCTGTATCACACTGTCAAAAAATACTTTGAGTAATCCCTGAATCCACATTTTAATCTGGATTTGCACCTTAATTCACATAGTGTGTGAGCCTCATTTTCTCATCATAATACATTATTTTATCAGAAGGAAATACTATTTTTAATCCTCATATCTCACAATGTCTGGTTATCCTTTTAGAGACTCTAGGACTGCATAAAACATAATAACTCATTCATTAGCCTATGACTTAATTTAAGCAAGAACCAGGATGATAAAGCTACTGGGAGCTTTAAATACAGTGTGCAGATCTCGTGTCTGGCTCTTGCCTTAGTTTGATTTTTTGATCAGCACCTGTGAATGTTTTTTGGCTGTGTGTGTCCTCCACCCTGCCTGTCCTGTGGCTTAACTTCCCACCAAATTTAATTAAGTCTGTGAGCAAATCCTTGACATGCAGCCAATTTACAAACAACCTGGACCAAACATAATCTCTTAAAGGTGGACTATGCAGGATTTTCCTAAAAAACTAAAGACCACGAGAAGTGTGTGGTGGTTTTCTTATTCTGCAGTGTTCAGGATGTTCCTGGGGCACAGTGTGGAGGTGAGATTGAGACTTAATGAAAAGGTTGCGACCAGGAGCCAGATGCATAAAACTCTTTGTAGATTCACGCCTAAAACTTGGCGTACGTCGTTCAAAGACAAAAATGTGCATACCCATTCTTTTATCAGATTTAAAAGACATGTACGCCTGATTCTATTTTATGATTCTTAGTCACTGTGTAGCTGTGCATGTGCCTCATTACCACCCCCACAGATCACCGGAAATTGATGGGAAACGCCCTTAAATATCAGTTTGCATATTGATACTTGTTCCTGCTGTACCACTGAGTAGACCTGTGAATGAAAACAAGAGCAAAGAAAGTGCAATTTGACTGATCACCTCATTGGCGAAGTTTACGGACGGTGTCGGAGCAGCTGACGCTATGCAAGGCTGTGTGTTCGTGTCATTTGTAACACTAATTTATCAGATTTCAGCAAACCATCATGATGTTAAAATCTCAATAATCACTGCTGTTAAATGTTGGAAGGATGATCAGTGATTCATTAATAGCACTCATGTTGAAACTAAAAGTGTTTCACAATTCCGCATCAAATAAAACAATAATTAACGGGGAGATTAGGGCTTAGATTTTAATAAAAATAATGACACCATAAATACTTTAAAATTAAGTTCACTGTTACGTCTTTAATTGGTAATTTACAGAACACTATGCAGCCTGCAAAAATAGTAACACAATAAGTGAAACTGGCAAACAACCTGAAAACAATGTGCTATTATAAGGTTACATCTCTCGCCTTATATTTCATGTTGACTTTCATATAACCTGCAGCTACCTCAGCTAAAACCGTGTGTACCCCTGGTCTGAAGTCTGCGTGAGGTCTGCACATATTTGCTGCACATTCTTCCTGTATAAATACCAGTTGATGTGTGGAAAAAGGCGTACATGTGGTTTCTCTGCGTATGCATCGTTTATATGTATGGCCCCTGGTGCTAGATCATAAGCAGCACAGATCTGAGAGGAAGCTACAAAAATTGCAAATATAGCAAGGCGAAACACTAGTGGTTTGGCGTGGCGTCTGCAGTGATGTGGGTGAAGTGCTGGACTGTCTAGGTGAAGAGAGAACTGAGCAAGAAGGTGAAGCTTTCGATTCACTGGTCCATCTACGTCCCAGACCTCACCTATGGTCACAAGCTCTGGGTAGTGGAAGAATGAGATCGCAGATACAAGCAGCTGAAATTAGTTTCCTTCATAGGGTGTCTGGACTCAGACAGATAGGGGGAGGAGCTCAGACATCCAGAGGGAGCTCTGAGAAGAGCCTTTGCGCCGAAAGGGGTCAGTTTAGGTAGTTTGGGAATCTGATCAGGATCCTCCTGGGTGCCTCCTGGTAAAGGTGTTCTGGGCACATCCACCTGGTAGGAAGCCCCAGGGCAGACCCAGAACACACTGGAGGGATTATATATCTCATCTGGCCTGGGAACGCCTCGGGATCCTCCAGGAGGAGCTGGAAAGTGTTGCTGGGGAAAGGGACGTCTGGAATACTTTGCTCAGCCTGCCGCCCCTGCAGCCCGGCTTCAGATAAGCAGTTGAAAATGGATGGATGGATGAAGTGCCAAATGGACGAAGCTCGTTCCAAAAGTAAAGTGAATCTGAGGTTGGCTTTCACTTTTGCTTGTGATGCTGTTCACAAACAGTTCCTGCATAGAATACCTGATGACTCCCACAGTTTTAGCCTCATTCTCTTCTGAAATAAAAGTCTAATCATTTGCTTAAATGAAACGACACTCACCAATGGCCAGGAAGAGCTCATTGACGTTCATGGCTGTCTTAGCAGAGGTCTCCATAAAAAGCAGGCCAGTGTCTTCAGCATACGTCTGGGCCTCCTTTTCCACACAACACACACAAGCAAACATAACATCAGCAGTAGTTTAACAAACACTTAAAAAAGCCTCAAGCGGAAAAGAACTAGAATGTCTCTTATCTACAAACAGCAGGCACTCAGGAGAGCACGACACAAATCTCTGAGCTGTGACGTGCAGCCTCTGCAACAAATAAGGTTTATGTTTCGTATCGTCAGGTAGCCGCTGACTCAGAGGGACTTCACCAGTGCAATGCAGCTGAATAGGTATGGTTAAAATGCATTTCACAACAATTTAATGCACAGATCCTTGTGCCCTGTTCTCCCGCCACACGCCTGAGCCTGATTTCCACTCCTACAGTAGTCTTGATCGACTGTTTACATGTAAACACCTCCACCTGCTCCACTGCAATCTCAACGAAAACAAGTGTCTCACCTCGTACTCTACTAGTCTCCTCTCTGCCAGGTCAGCCTTGTTCCCGGCCAGGGCAATAACAATGTTGGGACTGGCCTGCCTCTGCAGCTCCTTCACCCAGGCCTTGGCTCTCTCAAAGGTCTCCTGCATAAACACAAGATCAAGGTCAGATACACCGCCGACACACATGTAAACACAAGGGAGAGACGACAGAGGTCGGGGAAGCTGAGCCTTAACACATCAGGGAAGTTATTCAGTCATATAAGTTAGGGGACGAACTGCTCTGATATTGTGATGTAGGATTTCTTCATGCATTCGTTTTAGTTGTGTAACATAAACCATGAATGCCTCACGAACAATTCGGCAAGAGGCAAAGGGTGTTACCCAGAATAATATTGAAGCTGTTTATACTGTACCGGCTTGGTGATGTCAAAGACAACAATGGCCGCCTGAGCACCACGGTAGTACATCGGAGCCAGGCTGTGGTATCGCTCCTGTCCTGCAGTGTCCCAGATCTCAAACTTCACTGTGGTGTCGTCTAGACACACCGACTGAGCCAGGAACGCAGCTGGATGTGAAGGGAGAGAAATGACAGGTTACCTCCTTAAAATCACCTGAGTATCATTTAAACCCAACATACAACCTTCTCGCCCTCCTCACTCACCTCCTATGGTCGTCTCCTGGAACTCATCGAACTGTCCCTTGACGAATCGCAGCACCAGGCTGGACTTGCCCACAGCCATGTCGCCCAGCAGCACCAGCTTGAACTGGCATATCTTGGTCTGCGGTAGTGTGCCGTTGGAGCGGCCTCCACTCCCTCTGGAGCTCATACCGGCCCTCGTAGGAGACGGCAGGTGGGCTGGGCCTCCTCCCTGGGCTGGAGACGGGTGCTTCTGGGATGTCAGTCACTTACACTTCCGTTCCAGAGTGAAGTCGAGCCTCGCTGATGGTGTCTTGACCTCTCTTCGCTCCTTGTTTTACCTGAAAGGTTTTGTTGTGGTGCAAGTTTACATCATGCTTCACCTTATATACACTTATCTTTCTTTCTCAAAGGAACTCACACATCTTCAGGTGCATCCATAAAGTCTAAAGATTATGGTTTTAAAGAAGGGGTGCAGATCTGACATGAATTGTAGGAAAAGAAAGACACGTTTGCATTGCAGCTGCACTGCTTTACATTCATCAGCCCTGAGTGTGTGTTGTTACCTTGTTTCTCAAATACTTGTATTTCTCAAGGCAATAAACGCCTCCATGAAGTCAGAGGAGGGTGGAGATTTCCTTTGCAGGAACACCAACAGACAAGTTTGCATTGCAGCTGCATTGCTTAACACTTAGCAGCCCTGCATGTCTGTTGTGTGTTCACAGATTCAGACCCATGATTGAAAATATGACCCGATGCTCGCTGTGTCCCATTATCATGCAGTGAAACTCGAGCTTTAACAGGGATGCTGCGCCTCAAACTGCCGTCTCCCACCTCACAGACCTCAGTGCTGATCATCCATCACTGCAGCACATTAGTCATTTGAGACATTACTGCGACCTCAGCGTCTCTCACTGTGAGGTGTGTGACGTCCCTGCTCTGTGTCACTGTTAACATTAAGGTTAGTCCCTCAGTAAATGTTATCAGATCACCAGCCCTGCTTATCTGGCGTTATGTGCTAACGGGACACCGCTCCGATCACTCGGGTCAGACGAGACAAAACTGAATTTATATTTCGACGCCCGATTAAACACACAAACACAACCTGTACATCTGAATAACGTGTTTCCACGGAGAGGAAAATATAAAAATATTTACCTTGTATAGTGTCGTTTCAGCGGCGCAGGTATCGCAGGTTTGACTGTTGACAATTTGGCTATATCAGCTGGTAAAAGAAAATGTTAACACTTCCTGTTCAGCCGGCGCATGCGCACTGAGTGCCGCATTGTCAAACCCGTGAAAGAAGGACCGCATTCCCCCAACGGTCCCTTCAGTGACTTCACACTTTTACAGTCTTCAGTTTGATTAAATTTACTGATTTAGACAAACATTTATTGTTATTTTTTACAGCCGAATGCAAAATAATTTCCATTTACAACAGCACGTATACTCAAAGTCCAGACAATCACATGACTGCCGCCGCAATAACAAATATTCCCCTTAAATTGTAAATAATCTGAATGGGCTTCTGAACGGGATTCCCTGACCGAGAGTGTGGCCTCCTGGCCGCAGGGGGCGCCAGAGCGCAGACAGGAAAACACCCGGAAGTCTTTACCACGTGAAGGATGTTTGAATTATATTGATGTGTAGACTCCACTCAGCACTGAAAACTATCAACATTAATTAAATACACTTTATAATGTGTGTTAGAGTTTACCCGCGAGGTGATGTGACAGTTTGCTGACGTAATGCCAACTACAAACAAAAAGAAGCAGAAGAAGGGGAGAGACACCGCGGTAAATCTGACTTTACTTTCCTCTACTTGCTGCTTATTTACTGTTAATGTTAGAGCTAGCAAACCTGATATCAAACGTATGTAAAATGTGTGGTACTTGTACTTTATTTGGGTAACTTATTTCTGTTGCATGGCACCATATAGTTCAACACTACTGCAGCTCAGAAGGGTAATATTGTGCTTTTCATTTTAATTAACAGCTTCAATTACTTCACAAATAAAGATTTCACATGCAAACTTGATGCTCTTATAGGATATGAAGCTTTGATATAGATTAAACTACCCCAAACAATGTTTAAAACACCTTAAAAATTAGTAATAATGAAGAAAATAATTAGTTTAGCTGCCTTTAGAAGACAGGCTGGTTCAGCTCTGTCCACAGAGACAGGAGGCAGAGCAACATGAGAACAAACTTCATAACAAAAATTAAATGTAAACTAAGATTTTGATTCACTCTCTGGCCAGATTGAAGTGCAACATCTACTTGGAGAAATAGTGTCAGTTCCATAGATGCAGCAAAATATGTCAGTGCATGTCACAGCCTGAGAGACAACCAACACAACCTATAGATCATCTCATCACAGATCACACTCTGCCTTTTTATTTACTCCTTCACTTAATGTTTTTTCTTTAATTTTGTATTAATACTTTACTATTAATTGTTCCTTAAATAAGTTAATTACCTATTATAGCCCATTGCAGTTAATTGAATTCACTTTCTTAAATTGTAATTGTGGGGGCGTCGGTGGCTTAGTGGTAGAGCAGGCGCCCCATGTACAAGGCTGTTGCCGAAGCGGCCCGGGTTCGAGTCCAGCCTGTGGCCCTTTGCTGCATGTCTCTCCCTCTCTCTCTCCCCCTTCACATTTCACTGTCCTGTCAATTAAAGGCAAAAAATGCCCTAAAAAAATTGTAATTGTGCTTTGGCAACACATATGAAATGTCATGCCACTAAAGCTTATTGAATTGAAATATAAGTGACTGTAAAATATCAGATGCTCTTCAAGGAAAGGACCAATAGTCATGTGAGAATTAAAAGCAATGCCTGTCCCAGTATACTCAGAGTAGAGGTCCATGGTATGAGCTGGGATAATCTTTTATTCACATGTATGAATAAAGAATTTTTAACCATAATCAGAGTGCCTTGGATGCCTTGTTTGACTCTCAGCCCGCACCATGGACATCTACACTGAGTAAGCAGGGACAGTCATTGCTTTATATTCTTATGTACTCACTCCTTGTGATTAACATGTAGACTTGGGTGCACATACACAGTAAGAGCATGAACGTAAATGTATAGATATGGATAAAATGCAGATTAGATTTACTACTGGCAGAAAGTAGCCTGACTCAAACTGGTTACAGGCTGAGGCATCTGCAGTATAAAGGCTCTGTTGAGTTGTTTTTTTTTTGTGTGTGTGTGGCTGGACCCAGGTACAGGGGACCAATGACAGCAGTGTGGTGAGCAAGGTGTCTGCTGCAGCACAGGGCTACTTCCAGGATGTCTTCCTCCAACACTTTGTGTGTAAAGTGGCCAGGAGGGCCCCGCTCATCAACAGGTCAGCGGTGCATGGGACTCAGTGATCGAGGTCACAGTCACTTTATTAAACACACAATGTACCTTTGCAGGAGTTGGCCTTGGTTGAAAATGGCGGTGTGATTTATGAACATGCACTGACAAAGAACCGCCTCACACTTGGGGTAGGATGAAATTAATCTTATGTGCAACGGAAGAGTGCAGGTGGAGCAACGGTACAACAAGCACAGATCACATATCATCACATCACACTGTGTACCATGGGATGATGCATAAAGCAGGTCTGATGTTACCTGCTTTCAAAAGACTTATATGTACTGCAAGGTGATAAAAAATTGTTAAGTATTAATAATGACAGAATGACATCAAAAAAATGAATGACAAATCAGAAGGCCTGGGATTAGGACTGTAACTACAGTACCACTTATTTTTACTCTGGATTGATCTAAAGTATTTTTTCTTGGTTATAAAACATTAGAAAGTTGTGGAAATTAACCAGTTTTTCTTAGAACTCAATATTATGTCCTCATATTGTATACAGTTGTAAACAGACCACAGTGTATGATAATAACAACAACAATAATGTGTTGTCAAATTAAAGTCTTTGGTGTATCTGCACATTTCAGGGGCTACTACGTGCGCTGGCGAGCTGTGGACCACTGTGTGAGGAGGTTCCTACACATCACTGAAAACTGCCCCAAAAGACAGGCAAGTTACAGCATCATGTCCAACACTGTTTTATATAGAAGGTTTGCATTATGAAGGGTGGCATTATTTATTTACCATCATTTGTCTCTCTCTGACATTATCTTTCCCCTCTTGTTAGATTTTGTCTTTGGGCGCAGGATTCGACTCTGTGTATTTCCGCCTGCACGCAGCTGAAGCACTCGACAGGGCTGTTGTTTTTGAGGTGGATTTTCCTGATGTCAGCCGGCGCAAGGCTGCTCTTATCAACTCTAATAATACACTGAGGGAGATGTTAGACCCCCATCTACCTTCTCTGACAGGTTTGTCATTCCGTCACACACTTCACTGAGATTCAAAGAGATGTTCTTTGTCATATATCATAATGTTATATTCATGAGCATAAACCTGTGTGTGTTCAGGACCTGTATTTGTGTCCAGTGGTCAGTACCGTCTGCTTGGGGTGGATGTTAGAGAGGAGTCCCAGGTGGAGGAGGCTCTGGGTGCAGCTGGGCTGGACTGGGCTGCCCCCACCCTAATTCTCTCTGAAGTGGTGCTCACCTACATGGAGACACAGTGGTAAGGACTGCTGTTTGGAATATAAGCTATGTGCTGCAGCTCTAATGAGAATGTTTTCATGCTTCCGTGCCGGTGATAGCTGTGGCCAGAGGCATCGTGTTTTCAGGTTGTCCGTTTGTTACGTGATTTTCGTGAATGCAATATCTTAAGAACGCCTTGAGGGAATTTCCACAGATTTGCACAAACGTTTATTTGGGCCCAACCATGAACTGATTAGATTTTGGTGGTCAAATTTCAAGGTTACTGTGACATCACAAAACACGTTTTTGGCCTAACTAAAATTTCACACTAATAGGACAAAATGAGGTGATGACATTTTATTTCCACAAGGTCAAAAGTCAACTTCAGCGTGACATCTCGGTGTTCTGCAAAACTAGTCTGTTTCATGTTGTGTCTTCCAGGGCAGATGCTGTTATTCGCTGGGCGTCAAAGCACCTGCCACAGTCACTCTTTGTGATGTATGAGCAGATACATCCACACGATCCCTTCGGTCGGATCATGCAGGATCATTTCTTGAAGCTGAACTCAACTCTGCACGCCCTTCAACTTTACCCGGACACTGTTGCTCAGAGGCGCCGCTTCCTGGGCAAGGCCAGTACATTCTTTAAACTATGTCTTGTTACTGTTGCTATTTGCTCTGTGCTGACAAGTGTTTAATCAGATAGTATCGTGGTGTTTTTGTCTTCAGGGCTGGGAGCAGTGTGTGTGTCTGGATATGAATGACTTCTACCTCGGGCTGGTATCTGAGGAGGAGAGACACAGAGTGGAGAGCCTGGATCCTTTTGATGAATACGAGGTTAGCTGTTCAAATGTCTTCTTATTTTGTGGCTTCGTGCTTGTCTCTCTGTTTTATAAAATCAAACCTCCTCGTAATAATATTAAACCTGGTGACATCTTGTCAACATTCAGGAGTGGCACCAGAAATGTTCCCACTACTTCATCCTCACTGCATCTCAAGGCTCTTTGATGGCACAGGTTTTACTCGAGCCTGCTCCAGGTAGCTGTCACTTTATTTCCCTCTTATAGAAACCCACAGTTCCTACTTTCAACTAACAATGTTTTGTTGTTTGGCTCAGTATCTCCAGTGTCATCCTTCTGCCCATCTTGGAGCTCCACAGCCCTGAGTGTGCAGACCATACCAGTTTGTATGGAGGGGCTGGGGATGGCGTCCACCTTGGTGAGCCCGGGGCAGGTCCTGCTAACAGGAGGCTCAAGTAGAGGAGGCAGGGGGCCAGTGACCTGGATCCTCCTGAGGGGCCAGGAAGGCTGGACATCTGTTGGTGTTGAACCATCAGTAGATTTAGGTGAGAGAGCTGCTTCTGATTTTTTTTGGTTCTCTATCAGTAGGTGTTTTTGCTCCTACACTACATTGGAATCAGCAATTTAACACTCACGCAGGACTCAGAGTGCCTGGAAATTTCTCTCCAAATCCCAGTATAGCAGGCTTGTAGTCGTCAGATTTATTTATAAAACACATTTAAAAACAGCAAACGTTGACTTAAGTGCTTCGCAAAGAAATAAAAGCAGTGATTGGTCACGAGATCTGGGGGGTCAGAAGGTGGAATAGGAGATGAGCAGTTCAAAAATATAAGCAGGCACTTTAGAAAACAAATAAAAGATTTTTGAAATCAATTCTGTGAAGAGAGGCCAGCTCTGGGGTGATATGGTCTCTCTTCCCTGTACCAATGAGGAGCTGCATTTTTAACAAGCTGCAAGCGGGACAGGAGGAAGTTGACACTGCATAGATCACAAGGTTTGAGCAAGAGGTAAAGCTGAGTGTCGTCACTTTCTAAAAATAGACCCCAAAGGAAGCATATACAAGTAAAATAAAATGGGGCCTAATATGGAGTCTTGTGGTACACCACAGGAAATGGGTACAGAGGAAGAGGACACATTGTCGACTGAAACAGAGGCAGCTCGGTTTTGTACGTAGGAGGCAAACCACTGTAGGGTCAGTCCCTGAATGCACACAACATGCTGAAGACGGTCCAAGAGGACTAAGTGATCAATAGAGTCGAAGGCAGCCAAGACGTCTATAAGAATTAATACTGTGTTATTTCCTGTAGCACTGAACAAAGCATCTGCTCAAAATTATTTGTTCAGAAAAGCTAGTTGGTGTTAGCATAACAAATTATCTCTCTAGCTGTGTTATCAAAAGTAAAGTGAGACTGATTTTACTTTCAGTGTGAACAGGTGGTTGTTGTGTTTCCTTCTCCCAGGTGTGCGACTCTACCACACAGCTACCTCTCTTCCTGGAGGAGGTATCATGGTATACGGTGGTCGCTCTTCCCCACTCAACCCAACCAGAGGCCTTTTCAGAGTCATGCTGGACCCCGGTGGTCCACCTGATCCTCCCGACTCAGAGGACAGAGAAACGGTGAAACTTAATGTAGAGCAGGTGGTCTGTACGGGAGATCCACCGCCGCCAAGATGGAGGCACACTGCTACTGCAGTCAGTCGCAAAGGTGAGATATAAAACAGGAAGTTATGTGTGATTTCTGTCTCTCACTCATTTATTTTCAGCCTACACAAAAAAGCTTTCTCATTTTGTCTGTAGGCAAAGACTTTCTGTTTGTGTTTGGCGGAAAGAATGAATCAGAGGCAGTTCTGGGTGACGGATACTTCCTGTGTCTAAACCAGCAGCACTGGACTGAGGTCAGTGTCTTTTCAAAACCTTTGAGGAAAAACCTGCTATTTTTTGGTTTCCAGTGAGAACCAAATTTGTTGATTCTGAACAAAATAATTTTTTGACGAAATGCCCCAAACGGTTCAACATTAAGTGGGGGAACTGGTACTGAACCTGTTCCATGTTGGAGGAAAAGAGGTAAGAGTGTGTGTGTGTGTGTATTATTTGCAGGTCCCAGTAGAGGGAGCAGCACCAGAGGCTCGTCATTCCCACTCAGCATGTTCCTATCAGGGAGGTGTGGTGGTGTTTGGAGGACTAGACCGAAGAGGAGTGCCACTGGGAGACACAGCAGTGTTAAGGCCAACTGACAGAGGCTTCTCCTGGGAGAGGATAGAGGTGCAGCCTCCTCCTGTTCCCAGGTCTGATGTTTTTCTAACCCTCCCTATCATTCACTTCATCAAATCCAAACTCTTAAGACCGTGTCCTGAAGTTTCTATTTAAGGAAACCACCTGCTGTTTGCTGTGTTTCAGGTACTCTCATTCTGCCCATGTGATCGGTGAAAAGCTGGTTGTGGTTGGTGGAGTGTGGCTGCATTCAGATGGTGTACCTGGTGTCGTCATGATCAACCTCGCCACACGCAGCAGTGTGGAATTCAGTCTGGACACGGTCAGTTCATATGTATTTCTAAGAGACCGATATTACGACAGTGGCTATAACTGATATTCAGTGGCTTTCACCACAGGTGCTAAACATCTGGGGTTATTGCCCAAAAAGTGGCATCAAGTGCTACACAATGTACATTTTTATCAATGCATTTTCATTGATCATGTTGCCTTAGGATGGATCTATAGACCCTTTTATAACCGACATTATTGAATAAATGTCCGGTTGTTGCTTGTTCAGTTGTCAGAACTGAGATTCCAGCAGCAGACTCAGGTTCTACGGGGTCGGACATTAACTTTGTGTTCATCTGCCACTGTGGCTGGTGGATTCCAAAATCTTTCAGCCACTGAATAGATTATTATTATTGTTTTGGCTGATGAGTGAAGCAAATTTAGCAGCCATTCACATGTTTTACCAACTTTCTGCTGGTGACTGGTGCTAATTTCCAACCATGATCACAACTGTTTCAGAACAAAAGGTGTTTTGGTTTAAGGAGTGACTATGTCAGCTGGTGACTTTCAGCCGGATGCGTTTGTAGTTGCTCGTTGTAACTTGGCACAGATAATAAACTTATATGAGTACTATGTAATTAGAATTGATTTAAGTTAAATTGGAGGCTTTTACAAGGACGCCTACGTGTTCACATGTTGCCTTCGATACCAGCAACCACGACACATTCGGCTAAAACCAGTTTACATAGTCACTTGTTAAACCGAAACACTGGCGACATCTCTGGCTGCGAGCCTTAAAACATTGACTACCACTGGACTGAGGACAGGATCAAGAGTTCTCAAGCTACAGTGAAACAAGCAGAATTCATGCTTGGATAACAACTATCATTGAGCTCTGAACTATGCTCGCTAGCACACCAACAACACAAAATGCAGGTACAGACTTCTGTCAGGACATCACGTTAGTGTTTTTTAGGTTTGTTAATTACAGCACAAGCTTCATACAGAGTCATCTTGTGTCCTTATCTTTGACTTTAAGACACAAACTCTGAGTCTGTCATGGCATTTGACATTCTGCACATAACCATATATAAAGTAGTCAGTAGCATTTAGTGACTCGTATGGTCATAATTTCTCGCTGACATACATGCTAACCCGACATTTCTCCACCGAATACATGTACATATCTGACCACTCTGAGTATTGGGCTACTTGCTAATGTCTTCAACCCACTATCAGCTAAATTGTTTATGTAGCATTAGCAGTCTTTGATGGTTAATGCTCTGCATAGCTTGACAAGTTGCTGCACTCTGCTATACTTCTGTTGCCAAACTGCATGCGCATCATCATCAAACTGTACAAAGATCAAATAGACAAGACGCTGGGTGATAACTCCCTGTGTGTGGGTCTTCTGTCATCTCTAGACCTCTGTGCCCTGGCCTCTGATGCTGCACTCATTCTGCTCTGAGCTGACGGACTCTGAAGAACCAGAGCTGCTCCTGATAGGCGGGGGAGGAAACTGTTTCTCTTTTGGGACTCACTTCAACCCTCAGCCTGTGACTGTGGACCTCAGACCTGTGCTGGGATGAAGCAGCCTTAAGGGTTTCTGTGAAACTGTTAAGCTGCTCAAATTAGTGACTTAAAGTGAACCAACTATCAGACATCTCAAACAGGATATAATGGACGTTATTTGGGACATTCTGAATAGAGCTTACGTCTCCAGACACTTGTTATTATTGAGCCCTGATGTGTGGATGTCTACAGTGAGTATGCAGGTTGAAAAGACATTAAACATTTCATGCATAGAAAAATCCAAAGAGACGTCCTTGGTCTGCTTATTGGACAGGCTTTTATTTGTGAGACCTCAGTTCAAAATCACAAAATAATGTAGTAAATTAAAATCATGGTCAAATATCGACATAGCAGGTTGCTTTCTTTTAGATTTTGGATGGAGGTGAAATCATTCAGTGAAGCGCCTGAAGGACTGGACCGCAGGACTGACGGCACCCCAGTCGCCAGGCTTGCGGTATTCCCCCTTCTCCAGGAAGTATTGCCGTCCGCGGTAGTTGGGGTGCTCGTAGAAAACCCACCAGCCGTCGAACACCTTGCAGGAGTTGACCTCCCTCCAGCGGAACTTCTCCAGTAGAGAGGGGCAGTCCTCTGTGGCCTCAAAGGCCTGGCCCCCGAAGTCGGCCTTCTCATACAGCTGCATCTTGTACAGGGTCCCACTGGTCTGGAAGGGGACGGGAGGAAGCAGGGGAGGTGGTGACAGGGTTAAAGTGGAAGAAGGGTGGAAAGGGGACGCAGGTGGAGAGTGGTGGTTAGTGCAGGGGGTTGGGGTAGAGTCGGGAGGGGTTGTGGGGGAAGAGAAAGGGAGAAGGGGAGATATGTGGGGAGATGAGATGTGCATCTGACAAAAGGAAAATGTTTGTAGCATTGCATGTGTAATTAGACTCATCATGGTTATCTGGTGTGACGCACCACATCAATCAGATAACTGACTTCTGTTGCTGCATTTATAAATAGCACAACACTGCACACATGCTCGTACTAACAAGATTGATTTTTGTATGAAAGTGAGGTCCCTGATTCTGCCTGCAGGCTGTGGGTCGGCTGGACCGAAGCCCGATCATACAAATAGACTGAGCCACGTATTGGTCTCCATCGACAAAGCCCTGCAGTCACTGGGAGCATCAACACCATCCCATGACCTCTGTGCTGTGCCTGTCAGTTTGTTCTACTCTCCTGCGCTCACTGTGGCTTTTATCAGCTCGCTCCGACAGCCTGAGTCATGCACCTTAAGTTCATAACCCACACAGAGCTTCACACCCCTGCTGTAGGTCAAATCTGTACAGGTTAGTGCACGCAGTGTTCCACACACTCAGTGAAATAGGTCAGCAGTGCAGATCACAGGCAACTTACAAAGTGGACCATCTTGCAGGAGCTGAGGCGGTCGTTGAGGCCCATCCAGCGCTGGTACTCTGGGTACTCCCCCCTGGTCAGGACATACTGGTAGCCCATGTAGTTGGGCCGCTCGTACACCACCCAGGCCCCACTCTCAACCCGGATGGAGTTGCAGCGGCTCAGGTAGGCGTGGAAGTCCGAGCAGTCGCTGTCGCACTCGTAGCGACGGCCCTGGAAGTTCTTGTCCTCGTAGAAGACAATCTGGGGGACGACACATGGGAGTCTTAGCTCTCTTCCATATTTCACATTGGGTGGTTCGTCTCAGAGAGGTCAGATATTTCCTGAGCAATCACACAAACTTTACAATAAGCTTTTCTGACTTCATAAAGGCTTGAAAAGCATTCTTTTGGCAGTGTTTTACAGCAGATAGTGCAGCTTTAAGTTCAAGCTGACTGAAGCCATCAGCACCTACACCTGTCCAGTCCCGTCAACAACACTCGCCTCACCTGTGAACCAGTTTAAAATAGGTTCAAACCCCAGTAACACCTCCAGAGAGGGTCACATAAGCAGCCGTATCCACGACCTAAAGCCACACAGTCATACTTCAGCTCCATGCCACAGTGTTACCTGACTCTATGTCAGTGCCAGTCCCACTCTGTCTGAACTCACCCTGCCCATCTTGATGTAATGTGTTGGATAGCCTTGGTGATGGCGGTGGTGGTGCTTCCCCTGAGGTCTCGATGTTGCACTGTCCCCTCTCCGGTCCCTTTTATATCCCCACTTCCCCACGTTTATAAACAGCAACAGTGGAGGCAAAAGGGGAACAATCGCTTTGTCATGAAAATGAGATCCAAAAATTGAGTCAGTGATTCTAGTGCTATTCAGTTTTTCCAGAAAAGCGAGGAAGGATTACGGCATAATGGCCGGGCATGGTAAGCGTCCATTGACCCCACTTCTGTACTGGCTGGGTCCAGTGCCCACCCCTCGCTGCGGCTCTCGCACCGTGCCATGTGTTACACATGCCAGCTCCAGCAGCTTGCCCCCACCTGGAGAGGACCTGCCAACTCATGACTTATTCTGCCTTATGGATGAATCCAGACAGAGCAGAGTCCACAGGTGGAGGAGGTGCTCAGAAATATGTCAGAAGTAGAAGTAGCAAAACCACACAGTAAAAATACTCCATTACAAGTAAAAAGTCCTCCGTCAAAATCTCACTGAGATTAAAGTGCAGAAATATTATCAGCAAAGTTTACTTAGAAGGATCAAAAGTACTCTTTCAGAAAAAAAGCCCCAGTGGGTGATATTAATGCTTATATGTTATTATATATTGAATTATTATCACTAATGCAGCCATTTAAAGCAGCATTTTATCATAGTTTTTGGTCCATGTGGAACTAATTTTATCTATTTTACATACTGTAGGGTTGTGCATAACTGCATTTATTTTAAAAAGTGCCTAA
Source organism: Epinephelus moara (assembly GCF_006386435.1). Lineage (NCBI taxonomy): Eukaryota > Metazoa > Chordata > Actinopteri > Perciformes > Serranidae > Epinephelus > Epinephelus moara. Next base: position 3,188,089 of record NC_065512.1, read on the forward strand.
CAGCAAAGTAAGTTGTATCTATAGTGGCAGAGTTCTGAGTGTATTACAGAAATATAAAGTGGCACAAAATGGAAATACTCAAGAAAAAACAACTAACTTAAGGTTTCACCCAGTGATGGAAGCAGAATGCAGATCTTTAACTTAACCAAAAGTAGCATTGGTACAGTGTAGAAATACTGCGTTCAAAATCTGAAGGAAAAGTTCTTAAGTGTAAGCATCAAAATATACTTAAAGTACCAAAATAAAAGTACTTATTGGATCATAATTATTTATGCATTCATGTGTTCATCACGTTCATGTTGCAGCTGGTAAAAGTGGAGATAATTTTTTATATACTGCTGAGTACCTAACGCAACAATAATAATACATAATAATTTGTAAGTTGATTATATTTTGTATTAGTAATTTAAATCTGCAAAGTAACTAATGCCAAAGAAATGTAGTGGAGTAAAAACAGGGTGTCTACAGGTATCTTACACTTAAATTTAATCTATTTTAAGACCTTCTTAAGATTATTTAAAACCAGATTTTTGGACAAATCATCTTTTTCTTGTTCAGGGGTAGGATTTATGTGGGTATATAATCATTAGAGTGAGTTAGGTTAATCTACATTTGCCAACAGGTAGGTGAAAAGTAAAAAGACTATTAGGTTCAAAGGTTTAGAGATTTGGTGCATCAGACACTTTGGTGCATCAGACACTTTGGTGCAGAAGAGCGTGACTTATTTTGACAAAATGAAATTAAAAGATGGATAAATGAAATTACGTAAAATGTTTGTGGCAATTAAGACCTTATAAAATCAAATTTAAGGCTATTCAATGACTGTTAAGGCCCAAAACTCTGCTGCCCGGATCAACCCACACCAAATCATCCGACCACATCACCCCCATTTTTATCCAGCTACACTGGCTTCCTTGTCAGTACTGAATTGACTACAAAAACCTTCTGCTCACCTTCAAAGCCCTCCACAGCCTAGCTCCCACTTATCTCTCTGACCTTCCCCAGGAGCACACCCCCTCCCGCTCCCTGCGCTCCTCCTCTGCTGGTCTCCTGACCATCCCCACCTCACACCTCAGCACCATGGGTGCCAGGGCTTTAAGCTGCACTGCCCCCAGGCTCTGGAACTCCCTACCTCCACACATTCGACAGTCTGACAGCATAACATCCTTTCAATCAATCAATCAATCAATTTTATTTATAAAGCCCAATATCACAAATCACAATTTGCCTCACAGGGCTTTACAG